>NC_135500.1:189289212-189339212 GCF_052857255.1 Amblyomma americanum | reverse complement strand
CTCTGTCGTCACGGCCCGATTGCGACGAACAATGGCGCGGCCGCCGCCTTGAACGGAGGCGTGCGCACCCGTTCCCTCCGCCGCCGCAGATCAGATCTGAGGGGGGGAAGCGCGCAAACAAACACCGCACGCCGCCCGGCCAGCACTCGCTCACTGCGCGCGCACTTCCTGACAATTTCGTGAGCGCCGCCCTGTGAGCCGAGCGCGCGTAACGCACGCGCTCTCTAATGCGTACGTAGACGCCTCCGTAGCTGTTCTACTCGGGGCATAGTGGCAACCAGTGTAGAGGGAGGTTTTAACGAAAAACAAAAAAACAACGAAAAGAAAGAAGAAAAGCGGGACGGCCGGCCTGGCCTGCCGGTCGGCGCTCATGACGCGCGCTGCACGACGCACACGGCGCCCCCCCCCCCCCCCCCCTCTCTCTCTCCTCCTCCGTTGTTTCCAGCCCACGTGGAGAAAGTTGGCGATTATGCACGCTCCGCGAGCGTGAGGCGTATTAAAAACCCATCCAGCCCGCGTACATCTGCCGCGCTCACGGAGCAACGAAGAAGGCGAGCGCGTGGGGGAGAATGAAATAAACAGACTATAGCGACCCCCGCTGGCGCAAAGTGTGCCGCTTCGTTTCCTGCCGCTGCTCACTCGTAGAAGAACGGCGCTGCTCGGTTTCCGCCTTCCAGCCGAACTGCAACAAAGGCTCCACAAATCAGCCATTTCCGACGTATCGCAAGCCGGGCCTGCGCACACGGTTCGCATAAACATCTGCGTCGGCCGAATATTGCCATCCAGTGCGAATGTTTCGCATTTGATTTTACGCTATCCCATCTACTTTTCCCCTCTCACGTCACTTGGCGTCACTCTTTTGCCGCTTCGCTATTCATCTTTTTTTTTTTTTACGCGATAGCATTTGAGGTGTCGTCATAACACCAAAACCATAACGACGTGCGGTGTCACAAAGTTCGCCTATTGGTCGAGAGTGAAATGTCGAGAGAGGTCACGTGACCTGGTAGCGTCATCACAACCTGCGCACCGGCTTGTGAGCAACCTATAGTTACTAGACAGCAACCTAGATAGAGAATCGAAATTAAAAAAAAAAATTCAGAACGAAATGCGACATACGCGAATATCACCACGATCACAGCACAGAGGGTAGTTGCAACTGCAGCTAGCTAGCATTTCGAATATGGCGGTTGACGGACCGACAATTGCCGAGAAACTGACGCAAACACGCACAGAAGTTGCAACAGAAGCTGCTGCGACATATGTGGAATCTAATGCTGTCGCGTTTCGCTCATAAGGTGGCCTAGGCGTCCCCGTAGAATTTTTCTATGCTTCGAACAAACCATGCTCGTAATGTAGAGGCTGTATTCCGTCCATAGACTCTTTTGCCCTCATCCGCCAATGTTATCACGAACAATGCGTCGGCACAGCAGCCATCCACGTTTACTGCCAGGCATAAAACGCATGCTCAAGACAACTATGTTGTTAGCGAGATATTAAATGCTGGCACCGGCGCCCTTACTGCGGGACAGTGTGTGCGCAGCAGAGCCTGCAGTCTATTTTACAGATAAGAGTCGAACGCGCCGATTTGCACGGCCTCTGAGAGTTTCAAGGCAAACAGATGCGTTTTGAGATAACGAATCTTCCTTTGCATACCCAGGTTCCCTACGAAGTTAAGAAAGCGAATAAAACAAAACAGAAAGAGGCCGCCGTGGTGGCTCAGTGGTTATGGCGCTCGGCTGCAGAGCCGAAAAGACGCGGGTTCGATCCCGGCCGCGGCGGTCGCATTTCGATGTAGGCGAAATGCTACAGGCCTGTGTACTGTGCGGTGTCAGTGCACGTTCAAGAACCCCAGGCGGGCGAAATTTCCGGAGCCCTCCACTACGGCGTCCCTCACAGCCTGAGCCGCTTTGGGATGTTAAACCCCTGTAAACCATAAGCAAACCAGAAATATATGAAAAGCTTTGAGTTGAGACAGTCGATGGGAGACCACGGTAAAAAAAAAAAGAGCGCAAAATTACGACACATGTAGACTGACCCAGTGTCGTGTCAGCCTATTTCAACGTCCTCTCTCCGTGCTGTTTCCTCAACAATATATGATGACGGCACATACCACACTTCAGCGCTATGCGGGTCTTGCACGTCACCTCAACTCCTTCCCAAAAACGAAGCATATAAACTTAGCTCGCTCAAGCTGCGACCCCTGAGCACAAAAGTGAGTTCGCAAGCCAACTTTCTGCATACAGAGCAGTCGCATTGGTTTTCTAGCGGGCCTCCTCTGCCGCGTGCCGTCTCTCTGCGGGATTGGGAACGTGAGCAGCAGCAGCAGCAGCGGGCGCGATCGTCTTGGCTTCTCCCGTCCCACGCCCCCACACCGCGTGACGGCGTAATAAAACGGTCCATTAGGGGGCCAAGCGAGCTTCGCCCGAGCGCCGTCGCAAGTTGCGCAGGGCAGGAGGGGACCAATTGCGAAAACAGCTCACGCGTCGACCCGCACCAGCGCCCACACGTGCTCGCGGCGGCGGCAGGAATCGGCGAACGGCGACCGTCGTCGCCACGGAACGTTCCCTAAGCGCGCGAAACGAAAAGCGCGCGCTGCTACAGTGTGGCGCGGCGGAGCGGCCAACTCAAACACACGGACAGCCACGCGCACCCCCGCACCCAGCTGCTGCAGCCGCTCCGTGAAGAGTTCATTACGCAGTCATCGCGTGCGGCCTCTGCCTGGCCGTGGGTTTTTCTTTTAAGGCAGCAGCGCTCAGTCTGCAAAGTAGTTTACTTCTCCGGTCGGTAGAGCCAACGGCCCTTTGTGGAGATTGAACACTAAACCGTTGAGAGAAACAGAAGGCGCGACCTGTCCTCACTCGACCGCATCCGTCACTCAAAACGGAGATCATGGGCAGGTAGAAATCATGTTCAGCACTGATGTAACCATGTCATTACCCCCCCCCCCCCCACCCCTTATTTCCCTTACCCGCCCTCCTTCCCCTACAGTGCTTGGCTTTGTTCGGACACTGCGCACCACCAACGGGGCTTAGAGGAGTTCTTTTTGACGGAACCCACATGCTGCAGCCTCCGATAATTTTTTCTCCTCCTCACCTCTCTCTCTCTCTGCCTGATAAGACACTCCACGAAAGCTGCCGTGTAAGGGTACACGCCCAAAGAAAAAGAGCAGGTTACAGTTTAGTGCAAGTACTATACTGTTAGCTTCCGTCAGAGTGCAAAGCGACCTCCATATGCTGGTGCGAATCATGTTGACTTGAGTAGGTGTGTTCATACTGTCACGACAAACGTCATTCACGTTGGCTGCCGCTCGTGGCGGCTCATGTTCTCTTATGAGAAAGAAAGAAAGAAAGAAAGAAAGAAAGAAAGAAAGAAAGAAAGAAAGAAAGAAAGGAAGAAAGAAAGAAAGAAAGAAAGAACGAAAGAAAGAAAGAAAGAAAGAAAGAAAGAAAGAAAGAAAGAAAGAAAGAAAGAAAGAAAGAAAGAAAGAAAGAAAGCACGCAGACCACGCGTCGCGTGGCCAACCGACAGCAGCTCGTCGTGTCGTTGACGCGCGGGACGGACTTCAAGGAGCAGACGAGTACGGCAGGGCGGCGAGGTCGGCCAGCGTACTCGACGACGATAAGGTGCCGCCGCCCGGCACGCAGGGGGGCACTTCAGCAGCGGCGCAGACGGGGGCGTGCGCCTTGAATGGAGGCAACGCCGCTCGAGAAGAATCCAGGTTACGCGCAACCGCTCACGCGAGATGGGGGGGAGGTGCCCCGCGCCATTACACCGACGCCAAGCAGCTCCTGCCCCCGACGGAGGAGCTCACACACCGCCGAGCGGCTGCGTGTATACAGCATACGCGCATCGTGAGGCGCGAAACGGGGCAGAACGGCTACGCGAAGATGAAAAAGGGCGCCATGAATAGAGCCTGAGCGGATCAATCACATGTATACAGAGTGCCATGTGGTATCCATATACAGAGATTAAGGTATGTACAGGCCGCACAAAGGACCAACGGTACGCGCTTGTCGTTATCCGCCTACAAAAGGTTTGAGCGGCAACGGTGTGAGCGGCAAATACCAGAGTATCAGCGAAAAGCCTTCGTCGCCGCCGTGGGTGGGTACGTTACAGAAATATGAAGAATAATATGAACCGGAGCAGCGATGCGGGGCTACTTGACACACGTGATGAATAGTCCGGCGGCCGCGAACCGAAGCGGTGGCCCTGTGGCATCCGCTTTGCATTCGGGCGACGCTGGGTTGGATCCCCAGTGCCGCCGGACACCATGTGGTTTTCTAATTGGTACAATATTTCCCACCGCATGTCACTCTGCTTTTCTAGGCTCAAATGCTTGAGAAAAGGGTTTTGGATCAAACCGTTGTGTTAGCCGGCTAGGGACTCGTTAAATCAGACTCGTGTGGTAAAGCCCGCCTCTGACCCTTTTCACGCATGCAAACACCCCACAAACACAAGAGAAAGGAGGACACGGGAAAGCGCCGGGTCCAGCACTGTCCTGTTTGCCTTCTCTGGAAAATTGGTTTTGCGGGAAAGGAAATGGCGCAGTATCTGACTCACAAATCTCGGCGGACACCTGAACCGCGCCGTAAGGGAAGGGATAAAAAAGAGAGTGAAAGAAGAAAGGAGGAAAGTGGTGCCGTAGTGGAGGGCTCCGGAATAATTTCGGCCACCTGGGGATCTTTAACGTGCACTGACATCGCACAGCACGCGGGCGCATTAGCGTTTCGCCTCTCTGGTGCTTGTGTTTTTTTTTTCACTCGTTCCTCATAGATGTAATACGTATCATTCAGTCCCCCCTGAAGAACCGTACAACTGCCTGAGTCACTCCACTGACATATAGTCAGCTAAGGCACACACTACTGCTCTTGCGGCGAGGCATACGAGTCAGCGAAGTCTACAGGTCACGTGACGCCACTTACGCATCGGGTTCACGTTCTCAACGCTGCGCGAGATGATGGGACGTGAAGCACGACACCGGCCTCCCACGTAAGTGTTCAACGGTGCGTGAACGCTCCCACTGCGACTCTGAAGTCTTCAGAAACACGCGTCATCCGTTGTTCGCCACGTTCTTCTTTTCGTCTACATCTTCCGCAAACGTGAACGATGACTCTTACCATGACGCACAACGGTCGCCGCACTCCGACGCAACGCATCACGTGCGCGTTGACCCGGCACGCGCAATTGACGACAGGAAAAACTAAAAACAAGCGTGGAAGGACTCCAGAGGGCCGCGGCAAGTTACGGGGAACTCGGCTCGGGAACTAAAAGCAACGACAGGAACCGGAGGTGACAGCCGCCGTGAGTTCTCGTCCCATACACTAACGAAAGCGGGTTCATTGGCCCCGTGTTGACAAACAACGAATGACACGCAAGCACCCGACACCTCGAACCAGTATGAACCCTTTAGTCACCCAAGTTCACGACCTTGGCGCGGCATGCCAGTACCTCCATTCTGCAAATAAGCCTGACGGACAGAGCTAAGCCCATGGACACACACACACACACACACACACACACACACACACACACACACACACACACACACACACACACACACACACACACACACACACACACACACACACACACACACACACACACACACACACACACACACACACACACACACACACACACACACACACACAAACGCACACAAGCCACCCAGCTTTTCCTAAAGCGAATGATAAGTGCCAGAATACGAATGTGATTCATGCACGGCGAAAAAAAAAAAAGATTGCAGAGACGGGCGAGCTCTGTGAGTATAATCCTTTATTCTTTATTCAGACTTTGCCCCGCAGCGACCGCAGGCGTTACAGGAGGGGTGCTATAGTAAAGAAAAAAATGCATCGACAATAATTGCATGCAGCACTGTGAATGCAGCACATATGGTTCAGGAAAATATCTCGCTGCTGTGTAAATTCGATGTGACTAATGCCGTCGCCTTGCACAGTGAAGGGCATTTGTTTCAAATGATCTCAATGTATATATCCTTAGAAGTGCAATGAATGCGACTGTGTCCTTGCACACCAGCCAGCGGAAGTGAGAGCACCCTGGCCCTGATAAGTGACAACTCCGTTAACACTGAAGAGCGGGATAGCAAGCACATGGCCGCCTTCTAGGGCTTTGGGCTTCCGCAGCGCTGCACTCAAATTCGTGCTATATTCGCAGTAGCCTGGCTCTCTCAGAAAATATCTGCATGCGCACGGCGCAGAGTCGCCCAATCGTAAAGTATATATACATGTCAGCACTTTGGCAGTGAGCGTCGCGGCGCCGTCCGAACAAACTTCTCTAAGAAAGCAGTGCGCATTAAAGCTGCGCGGTGCACACGCAAGCGACACCTTTCGCGCAAAAATGTCACTGAAGTTCCCGGGAAAGGAGGCAAAAGGGCGTGCCTGGAGCTGCAATCCGCCGCCGCTGGCGGCGGCTCGGGCGTTCATCCGGCCCTGTTCCTGGGATCACCGCGTAAATTATTCGCTCCGCTGAACTCTGCCGCCGCCGGTTTTCAGGAGGAAGACTACGCGGCTGCGACAGTAAGCGCGACTTGGTGCTGTGGAGAGGAGGGCGAAGAGCGGAATGATGTTTCGAACCGAAAATCGCGGATACCGGGGAGGTGCACGCGAGGTGTACACATATTCCTCCCCATTCCAGACTCGCAACTCAACGGCACTTTAAAAAAAAAACAGCCATTTTCCGGTTGAAGAAGGCGATACAGATGTAACGATAGCTACGCACACGATGTTTGGAGAAAAAAAAAAGCAGACAAGTGCGTACAAGTCTCGCCAGATGGCGTCCGAAAGAAGTATGACGTCGGCACCTCATCTCCACATATGGCGCTCTTTCTTCCCGGCAATATGCCCGCCATTTATCTAGAACGCTCTATGTCATACTTAAACAGAGCGCTGCCAATTGCCGCGGTAATTCCATTGACGACTGCAATGTGTGCGACGCCAGTGCCGTCGCCGCCAAGCCTACTTTTCGTTTTTATTGCAAGAGTGCATTTAATGCCTACATTCGTTGCACCGTCCCTCCATTCGTCCATAAAAAATCGTGGTCGATTGAAAGGAGAGCAGAGGCGCTGGTGACCATGATAATGATAGCAAATGGTTAACAACATATTGAAGGACAGCCACTCCAGCTTAGCATACGCTAATATCGTTGCGAGGTGGAAGTTATGGGACAAGAGCAAAGGCGTACACATTCCTGAAATAGCCTCGCCCAGCAGGCACGAACACGCGCCTGCAGCTTCGCCTCTCTTTTTTCTGTACTTGCCACGATCCTCTTTTCCCCCTCCCCCCCCCCCCCCCCCCCACTACTCCTCACTTGGTTCCTTCATGAGTCAATAAAGTTTTTACCTACCTGCCACGCAAAATAAGTTTAACCGGCTTTCGGCTAGGTACGCGTAACGCTCAAGCCTACCTTAAGATAGTATAATGACCGAAGCGAAATTTGACCGGGGCTTGTCGGTGTTCTATATATACGCGAGAACGCCGACGAACCGAGGGTCTCGGGCCTGGAAGTGTTAATAAACAATGCATACCACAAGATGGGTTGGCTCATTCAATGCGTTGTCTTTTACCTCGCGTCAACTTTAATAACAGCACGATTACTCAAATACGTTCCTGCTTCTATTGTCAGCCGCGGTGGCTTATAGTCGTTAGAGCGCTCGGCTACTCAGTTGGAGTACCCGGGTTCGAACCCGACCCCGGTGGCCGCGCTTCGATGGAGGCGAAACGCTAAGGCGCCCGTGTGCAGTGCGATGTCAGTGCACGCCAAAGATCCCCAGGTGGTCGAAATTATTCTGGAAGCCTCCACTACGGCACCCCTTTCTCTCTTTATTTTACTCCCACCTCGCTCCCTTCCCTCAGGGTGCGGTTGAAGTGTCCACTGAGAAGTAAGATTATTACTGTCCCGTTCCTGTTCCTCAAAAACCACTCTTTTTTTTCTCTCTGTATCTCCCTCAATTTTTTCACAAGTTTCGCCCACTACTGGCTGGTGTTCTTTTTCTTGTGTATCTGTCTTCTCCCCTCCGCCTGTGAGAGAGGGGGAGGGGGGCAGAAAACCGAAGGCGTGGGAAACGGTAGGTGGTACACAGTTGCCATGCTAAAGCCGACCAGCGTGAATAACAAGCGCCTTTCTCACTTGTCGATGCGGGCCCCCCACACACACACAGAAGAGAAAGAAGCAAAGGAAAGCAAGAGTCCCTGGCTCTCCAACAAAGAATGGACCTGCGCTCCATAAAGCACGCGCGACAGGCAGCGGCGGCATCACGCAGGCTGGGAAGGCAAATGTGGGACAACGAACCCATTCATCACGCCGCCGTTGACGACGACGAAGACGACCAGGACGACCGCCGCGTCACACAGCGGCGAGTCAAGAAAATGAACCTAGTGTGAGGGGGGCTTCCCCCCACACACACGACGGCGACCGAGATTTGAAAGAGTGATTTCCACCCGTGTGACATCACCCTGAGAGAGGGAGGGGGCGTGCGGAGAGGTGAAGAGAGAGAGATTGTGTGGAGGGGAAGGAAAGAGTCGCGCTTCATAATCTGGCTGTAAATTTGTACCTCATCAGCCAGTGCAACCGCGGCGGCTGCGTTTTTATGGAGGAAAAACGGTAAGGCGCCCGTGTGCTGTGGTGCGATGTCAGTGCATGTTAAAGATCCCCAGGTGGTCGAAATTATTCCGGAGCCCTCCACTACGGCACCTCTTTCTTCCTTTCTTCTTTCACTCCCTCATTTATCCCTTCCCTTACGGCGCGCTTCAGGTGTCCAACGATATATGAGACAGATACTGCGCTGTTTCCTCTCCCCCCCCCCCCCCCACAAAAAAAAATTATTATTATCAGCCAGTGCACTTGCCCTGCCTAGGTCAAATTAACCGAGGTGTGCCACCAACTCAGTATATGAGTAACCGATAGATCGTCCCGTGTGCTAACCGAATAGGATTGTTACAGCGAGCAGTGACACGGAGTGTGCCCTAACAATATTAAGGTGGTAGTATAGGCAAACGTAGCCAATTATGGCTCATGTTGAGGCCACAAGAGCAGTCGCCCTTGCTTTTCGGCTGAGTGAGCTACGGCCCATTCCGCCAATAGCGAAAATGCGTCACAAGTCTGCACAACGTGTAGGCTACTGGTAGAAAGAAACTCCAAGAACTGTTGACACCCACCGCGGCGAAGGGGTAGCAGCTACTACAGTTGCCCCACATTTGAGGCCGTAGTCTCGCTCTCCGAAATGACTGCAGGCCTTGCTAACTACAAACAGAACGCTCAGTGAGTGACTGTCCCTTTTAATCATTTCGGCCCATTCCCACAATTCCGTGCACTCAAGCCAGGCGCACCGAGCCCACGTGCCTTCAGGCTCCTCGGTGCAGCAATGCCGCGCACTCCACCACCAGCCCGCGGTATTCCATGACTGAAGAAGCCGTGGCTACGGGGCAGGAATGCCTTGTGAGAAAGCTCCTCTTATATGCACGGCGTTGGTGCTGCTCGACCAAGAGGCCAGCGCCGCAGGACACTTAAAAGCCATTCCGCAACGTGTCCTCCAACAATCCCCACACTCGTGAACTCGGTAACCGAGCACAGCGCTGTCGGATAAGGGACCCAAAAGCCTAATCGAAGACGAAGTTCAGACCGCGCGACGTACAAGATAAGAAAGAATGAGCACCAAGACGGCTGCGTCACGAGACGACGAATCGGAGGTGGCGGCGCACACACTCCGCAGCAAGTGTGTACGAACGCGCCTGTCCCTGATCGGCTCCGTATGTATGCGTACACGCTCAATGCAATACACATCGCACCGGGGAGGAACAGCAGTTATCCGCTGTAATATGTGACCGCGGGACCTTATCGGCCGCGCCACATTCGGCGGCTAGCAAGTAAGCAGAGTCGAGCACGGGCCGCTATCGATCAGCGGAGGTTTCCAAAGGCTAATCGAAGCTGCCTCGAGAGGGCACCGATCCCCGAGCGAACGAGCAAGCGAACGCTCGCACAAGATCAATCTCAGCCAATGTAGGCCACAGGGCCGACGCCGAAAAATATATAGACTTCCCACCGACGCCCGCATCTCCCTTGACTTTACACTGGCTCCGCCGATGGTTTTTGCGCCAGCACCGAGCAGCTGAATAGACACGACCCCAGAAACTCACGAATAATAGATGTGAGCGAAGAGGCTCTCTGGCAGCGCTGCTCATACGGCTACACCGTTTCCTTTCTTGTTTTTTTTTTTCGCAGCAAACAACCAAGCACAACTCGAGAGAGTCGCGCGACTTGTCCGAATTGAGCGGCGATCCATATTCCCGCGAACGGATACCGCGCCGTGGAGATACAGCGGCGCAACCACGGATTTGTACTATCTCAAATGGCTATACTGATTCGCCCGCTTTCGGTTCACGCTAAAGAATTAAAAAAAAACTGAAGAAAGGAGAAACGCGCCGAGACACCTCCCGGGCTCGAAATCGTCTACGGAGCGTTCGTCGGCGTTTGACCACGACAGTGTGTAAAGAGCCGCTGCAAGGGGGAAACGCCACGCCGCGCTAACGAACGATGGTGGGGGCCGCGCCAACACTTATCAGAAAGTCGGGGGGGGGGGGGTGGGGGGGGGGGGGGAAGCCCGCGCTTTCTTTCGGATTGCGGCGAGATCGAGATGGACAGAGAGTAGTGAAGCTTCGGGATAGGGAGGGGGGGGAGCCGCGGCGGGGAAAGCTGTCCTCCCACGCGGAGCTCGCTTGCTTGCGGTCGGTATGTATGTCTGTACGCACGCGAAGCGAGGCCGACTCCGTCCCCCAAGGCTATGATAGGAACAGCGACTGGATGCGTGAGAGGGAGCGGGTGCTAGAGAAATCGACGACTTTCGGCTTAGCACACAGGCGGGGTAGAAGTGTGTTGACAAGACAAACTGGCTCCTCCGGCCGCGCGAGGCGACGACAGGCCTGGAATAGCCTCCCGACTCTCAACGCGAGCAAGGGGGTGGTGTGGGAGGCGATCGCGTGACAGACCCCGATTAGCGCCAGAACAAATTCGGCTCTCGCGCGCGCTCTCTGCCTGGCGCTGGCGAGCGCCAAGCGCGTTATTTGTGAAGTGAATACGAGGGGCGGGGTTCAGAATAGGGCCGCGCAAGAGAAGAACGAGAATGGGCACTTTGAAATCTTCGCCTTACGTGCAGCCGAAGTGCTGAACTTCGCCGCGGCGGTAAAGGAACGAAAAATGGCTGAAAGGAAAAGGACGTCAAAATCGCCTCGGGCAGCGAAGGACTCGTAGAAAAATCCCGCAAAAAAAAAAAGAAATCAAGAAAGCATCAAATAGGAGATAGCATTGTGATGGCGGTGTTTTTTTTATTTTCTTGTCCCTTTTTTCCGCCATTTATTTCACATGAGGTCCCAGTCATTCTCGCCAGCTAATTCCAGCAAAGGTAAACTCGACAGGGAAAATTTAACTGCGTTATTTCTTTTTGTGTGTGGGTTACCGGTTATGGGAGTTTAACGTCCCAAAAGTGATTTGGGCTATGAGGGGCGCCGTGGTGAAGGCCTGAAGAGCGGGCTTGTTGGTAGTGAAGGGTTCCGGAGATTTAGACCACCTGGGGTTCCTTAACGTGCACTGACATCGAACAGTACACGGGCCTCTAGAATTTCGCCTCCATCGAAATTCGAAAACACGAGGCCGGGATCGAAGCCGCGTCTTTCGTGTCGGCAGCCGAGCTGTGATGAACCAGTTTCTTAAAATGGCCCTGGGTCCACACTGGGCATGAGGAGATTGATGCACAGACTCCAGAATGATTTTGAAGTGATTTAATTGAAGCATCTGGCTCGATGCCGCTTACGGGACAGAAGCTGGGCTCGTCGTCGCCGGGGCTGAGTCAGCGTGGTGTGGCACGGGCTCGATGAATGGCTGGTTGTCTGCAGCGGCCGGGCTGGGAGTTCCTCTTGGCTGTGCTGCCCTCGTTCTCGGCTGGTCGTTGTATGAGCTGCCAGGCGTGGAGGCGCGTTGGCGAAGGTCGAACGTTAGCGACGGCTAGACCCCGGGCTCAGGTCAATGCGCAGCCCCAGTCTTCTGCCTCGCTCCGTCTCCGGCCCTCTCGTCCACTCGCCCCGATCGCTCTCCCCCTTCCTCCCGTCGGCTTCCGCTTTTAAAGCCTTTGCCTCTTTCTTCAGCCGTGGCCGCGCCTTTGTCCACTCCCCCGTGGCTCTCGAGGGGTGCATAATGACGGGGACACTCAAGCGTCGTTCGACAGGGCCGTCGACGGTTACCATATATGGTCATGTTTCTCCGCCACAACCAAATATGGTCATGTCTCTCCGCTGCGACCCTACGCCAGGACGGCGCGGCCAACCGTCTCCAGGAAAAGTCACTGACCGGCTCGCCGTGGCACCGGTGCATGTGCACGAATCGTCACAGAGCGCCATAACTGCTGAGCCACCGCGGCGGCTTTTATGATGATTATTGTTATTAATTATAGCGCAAGGGCATCTGAGGCCAAATAGCGCCATGGCACAAGGTACTTTCCTTCTTCTCAAGGTGGGGTCGAAGACCCATTTCCCAAGCATTTCACCCTAAAGAAGCCGAGCACCAGGCCAGGGGAAAGCTCGTACCCATTGTATCACCGCGATGAGTACCCGGCGGTACTCCATGGGGATCGAACCCCGCACCTCCCGCACACGAGGCGGGTGCTCAAACCATTAGGCCACCGCTGAGATCAGGCAGGGGTAACTTAAATTCGGCCGATTCGATCACTTCTGTTAATCGAATTCCCCCGAAAGCCCTCTACCACAGAATCAGTACACTTTCGCCCATAGTATACGGACCTCGACGGTGATTTCCCCCAATCTTCATTGGCCCATTCATGAGGACTGTTAATGGATGACGACTGCTCTTCAGCACGTTGACTTGACGCATTCACGTGCGCACACGAACACAGAAAAAAAAAGCGAAGAAGAAAGCTGCCTCCGCGAATGAACGCCCGAACAATGATCAGGCGCTGTATACACAAAGACAGAGAGGGGGTAGGGGGTAATCAGAGAGACGAGCGGTGCGGAGACACAAAAGGTCCCGTTCAACGACAGTTTGCGCGGGACGAGCGCAGTCGGCGGAGCGCAGCGAGAGATGGGCAGGTCGCCAGCGGGACTGGCGCGATGTGAATAGCCCCATTAATCGGGCAATCGCCCGTCAGGTAACGCGAACGCGCGTGCCTCGCTCGCTCTCGAGCGGAGGGTTCCTTGCTTTGCGCTTCTACACTTCCCATTAGCGCAGTGCACTTCGAAGCCAAGAAGCCATGCCCCCTTTCTTCTTCTTCTAATAATAATGATAATTGGTTTTGGGGGAAAGTAAATGGCGCAGTATCTGTCTCGTATATCGATGGACACCTGAACCGCGCCGTAAGGGAAGGGATAAAGGAGGGAGTGAAAAGAGACTTTTAGTATAGCGTATGAGCGCTTGCGTACGCTATACGCAAGCATTTAGCGGGAGGTAACAGAGGAGGTCGCACGACCCCTTTTAGTTTATCGTATGCCAACCTGAACGCAACGATAGCGTAGGTTGCAGTGGCGCCATCTGGTGTTAACTTGTGAAAATATGCTGCGACAAAGTTTTTTCTATTTAGCCAAGGCATGGCCAAGATTATCCAAGTCGCATCACGCAGATAGCCGGTTGCGTGGCCAAATGGTTTCCAAACATTTCCTTAAGAATCCAAATCAAGGCAATCCACAGTCGGTTCTGTCTTGTTAGGGTTAAGAGCTGCGGAATCGTTACACAGAATCGAAAATTGGGCAAGTTTATCCCTCTTTCTTTATGCTGTTGGCGAGGCGAGGCAAAGCGAATATCACGTGTGCCATTTAAAGCAGTGAATATGCCTAAAAACCCAATAACATTGACAAATTCTCTCCGAAGCGGGGGACGTGGACGCCGCCATCTTGACAACGCTATTTTCCCTAGCGTACGCAAGAGCACGCACGCTAAATTCGAGAAATAGCGTACGTAACGCGCACGTACGCTAAACCTCGGTTTGGAATAGCGTTTAGCGCATGCGCAGTACGAAGCACGCTATTTTATAGCGTACGCCTTTGCGTATGTCTGCGTACGCTATACTAAAAGTCTCTAAAGAAGAAAGGAAGAAAGAGGTGCCGTAGCGAAGGGCTCCGGAATAATTTCGACCACCTGGGGATCTTTAACGTGCACTGACATCGCACAGCACACGGGCGCCTGAGCGTTTTGCCTCCATAAAATCGCAGTCGCCGCGGTCGGTTTCGAACCCGGGTACTCCGGATCAGTAGCCCAGCGCCCTAACCACTGAGCCACCGCGGCGGGTTTCTTCTTCTAGGGATCTCCATTTTTTGACGAATCAAAGAACCAGCAATGTTCGCGCGACATCTCGTGACAGAGTTCTGCTGAACTGGCTCGTGGCTTCCATGAAGCGAATCTTGTTTTACTAAACACGCTCGTGTGAGCGTCTCGCTTGGTTTGTTGGACTTGCTTCTTTTTCGCTCGCCCCGAGACGTTGTTGCCGACTGTGTCCAACTGCGCGTTGAGTTCATTTTCTTATTACCCAAACAGCGCGGTCTACGATGTTTCATTCAACCTCAGCACTGATTCTATCTGGCTGCAGCGCCGTCCTACCTGCATATACAAGGTCTTTTGCATTCGACGATTTCGCTGAATGATTATTTTGGTTACGAACACTTTTGCACAAGATTTTGCTTCACACTTGTCACTCGTTGCGATGACAGGCGCGTCCCAATGCAGCCGATAGCATGCAAGACTGAATAAGTTGATCCAAGGTGGAGTAGATTTGTAATAAGGGAGTAATTTTTCTTTGGCATCCACCCAAGCGCAGCTTTATGGCTACAATCTACAAAGGAAACCTGTACAGCTTTCGCGGAAACTTCGTGGTTAAAGAAACATTCGTCATGATCCGGGGTTCGAACCCGGGACCGCAGCTTCACCGGATCAGTCCCTTTAGCAACGAGCTCCGGACCAGGACGAATTTTTCTTTAACTACGAACTTTCTGTGAACTCTGTATAGCTTTCCTTTGTAGCTCGTAGCTGCGCTTGGGTGGACGCCAATGAGTAATAACTCCCTTATTACAAGCCTGAATAAGCCAAGAATGATCGTATTGGTGGCAAACAGCGCAACGACGCGGACAGAGTGGAAGAAAATACAGGACAAGCGCTGACTCACAGCTGAAATTTATTTAAGGAAAGCAGTACATTTTATAGACAAAGTGGCCAACTTGGCCTGTATTTTCTTCCACTCTGTCCGCGTCGTTGCGCTGTTTGCCACCAATATGTACCACCAACTCGCACGTTTGGCTATTGTGCTGAAGAATGAACGGTTGAAGGAACGCGTCCTCGTCGCAGCATACCGGTCGCCTGCTCTCGTTACTGTTCCTGGCGCACCGTCAATGCGAGCAAGCTCCTGCCCGTTCTCAGCGCCCGCCGCTATCGGTCTCGCCAGCTCTCGTGTTCAGCTCATGCTTTGGATTGAATTTTCAAGACCATTGAAGCGCCACCGAAAATCATGGCCGTCACTGTCACGACTGATCCACGTCCACACATGTAGATAAACCTCCAAGACTCGGCGTATATACCAACGCTCCCAGCCGCAGGCGTGTACCGCAGTCTATACGCACGAAATAAGGCTTTAACGCGATGCCGAAAAGAGTCGCCACCAGAGGGCGGACCAAGCGGCGCCTTGGCGTGTCGCCAGCGCGCTGATTAATCCGCCCCGGTCGCCGGCGGAGAGTCTCCGGTGGCCAGCGGCGCATCCGTCATTCCCGTTGCCGATAAGGGGCCCCGTATCGTCGACGCGCCGAACGAGGACGTCGCGCTGACGCCGGGGAGGGAGATCCTCGCTCGCATCTACACACAACCTTCAGCTCGCACGACAGTCTGTCGGCGGCCAGCCTGCGTGTGTGTACTACACATACAAAATACAACAGGTGGGACCCCCGTATCGCTTCAATTTCGGCGCCCGACAGGATTAGTGTATAAGCCTGTCGGTGGATGGAGCACCCCGACGACGTCTCTATCCCGACCAGCACACGCCCATCGCAAGGACGCCGTCCTCGTCTCCCACGCAGGGACAGCAAAACTCTCGCTCACGAAGACATCCGTGAATACTCATTCCGACCCTCACAAAATAGAGCGTCGGGTTTCTTTTTGTTGCTGCTGATGCTGCTGCCGCTGCGGCCGTTTTATCTCTAAGAGTCCACCGGTCGTGGGAGGTCGCCATCGTCTCAATTACGGCGCCGTCGCGACAGAAAGCGTCGGCCCTCCGGGGAGACCTATATCTAAATTGGGAGTCGACGGCGTCCCGGGGACACGAATTATAACGCAGGCCGACGGGCGGGCGTCAGAGGGAGAAGCGATTAATCGTAGCGATTAGCCGGTACATATACGCGCGCTGACATGGAAAGATGGAATGCGACCACACTGACTGGACAGTCGTTAACGTAGACGGCCAAACCGTCGTTGGACGCCGATTTTTCGACAACCCAGAGAAGCAACTCAGCAGTGCGTGTGCTGCGTGTCGCGCGCTCAGTGGCAGACCGACGGTAACAGGTGCTGCGTTTGCCGGCACGGAAAGAACAAACGGCATATGAACAAGAGCCCCGCCGCGGTGGCTCAGTGGTTAGGGCGCTCGACTACTGATCCGGAGTTCCCGGGTTCGAACCCTACCGCGGCGGCTGCGTTTTTATGGAGGAAAAACGCTAAGGCGCCCGTGTGCTGTGCGATGTCAGTGCACGTTAAAGATCCCCAGGTGGTCGAAATTATTCCGGAGCCCTCCACTACGGCACCTAATTGTTCCTTTCTTCTTTCACTCCCTCTCTTATCCCTTCCCTTACGGCGCGGTTCAGGTGTCCAACGATATATGAGACAGATACTGCGCCATTTCCTTTCCCCCAAAACCAATTATTATTATTATTATTATTATTATTATTATTATTATTATTATTATTATTATTATTATTATTATTATTATATGAACAAGAGAGAGAAAGAGAGACAGCTATCTGATGTCTTGAAAGCAGAGGTATTTTCGAGAGACTGCAGTAGCCTGCCACTCTGCTATGGGGAGGAGGGTTGAGAGAGACAACGTGAAGCGGTAACAGTTCTTTACGTAGCTAAATAATGCCGAACATCTTCGAAAGCGACAGCCACCACTTGCAACCTACAGGGCAATGCACTACGAAAACGGCGTTAGTTGGACGCCACGTGTATCTCTTTGCGTGCTAATGCACTGTATACTCGTTGTATCCACGCTCCCGTACCAGCCACTACGCCTATACGCCGACGTCCACAAGCTCCCGGTGCGCAACGGAAAATTTTCGTCGCGATGACTGATGAGAAAGGAGAAAAGAGTTGATGAAAAAAAAAATCTCCCAGCCGCTGAATCACCATACAGCGCCAAACGTCAACGTACGCAAGGACAGTGCAAAAATTACAACGATCACATCCGCAAGAAGCGATATCTGCCGCAAATGTCACGCCTAGACCGCCATCCCGGAATTGGGCGATGTTCCGCGACGACGCATCACCCGACACGTCTCTGTCAGCCAGAGAGGCGCTCGGAACAATATTCAACACGCTCTTACGGCAGCTCCTACAACGGCCATACGTCATCCGGAAAAAGGCACCTGTCGTCAAACAAGGCGGCACGCATTTGCGAATGGCCCTTTATTTCTTCCACGGACCCATGCAGGGCGTAATCGCGGCACACACGTACAGACGCCCACTCGACAGAAAAAAAAAAAAACAACTCGTACCTCCAGCCACCAAAACAAAACCGTCACGGCAGATGGCGCAACAAGAACAACGCGCGGCGGCGAGGACCAGAGGCGGCTTTTTCGGCACCCCGAAACGAATGATTGCTGTGCCGCGCGGCGACAGGGTGGCGCGGCAGACAACAAACTCCGGTTTCCGCGATGGCTTTTGGCAGTCGGCGGTGCCGCCGCCAAGCAGCGCTGGGCGGCTCGCCCGGCGTTAGCCCGGCACCGGCCGCCGCCGCAGACGCTGCTGCAGCGCCAGCCTGCGAGCCGCCCCGTGGAGAGCGCGACGAGCGTGTCGAAACGCCGACAAATGGCCCGCCGACCCCTTCTCCCCCTCCGCTTTCGGCGCCGCCGGGCGACCCTTCTTCGCTGGCCGAGTGCGTGTGTGTGTATGCGCCCACGACTCGCGGCGCCAAACCGAACATCCAGCGGCAGCGCCTTCGCGTAACGCTTTCAGCCGCATCCTCTTCAATGGCGATCGCCCGTCACGATGAACGGCTCAACGCGGCGACACAAAGGAAGACGGCGGTTTCTAGCCCGACCGCAGCGGCCGCGTTTCGATGGAGGCGAAACCCTAAGGTGCCCGTGTGCTGTCAGTGCACGTTAAAGATCCCCAGGTGGTCGAAATTATTCCGGAGCCCTCCACTACAGCACCTCTTTCTTCCGTTCTTCTTTCACTCCCTTCTTTATCCCTTCCCTTACGGCGCAGCTCAGGTGTCCGTCGACATTTGAGACAGACACTGCGTCATTTACTCCCCCCCCCCCCCCCCAACAACCAATTTTCATTTCATTTTCAAAAAGCAGCGCGGGCCGCGGACTCCGGCAACACAAAACGCACGGGTTGAAACTGAACTCCGACTGTCTTCACTACCCGCCGCGGTGCCTCAGTGGTTAGAGCGCTCGGCTATTGATCCGGAGCACCCTGGTTCGAACCCTACCGCGGCGGTCACATTTAGATGGAAGAAAATTGGTTTTTGGAGACAGGAAATGGCGCGGTATCTGTTTCACATATCAACGGACACCTGAACCGTGCCGTAAGGGAAGGGATAAAGGAGGGAGTGAAAGAAGAAAGGAAGAAAGAGGTGCCGCGTAGGGGACGGCTCCGGAATAATTTCAATTGCGGAACGCAAAGCGCCCGTGTGCGATGTCAGTGCACGGTAAAGATACCCAGGTGGTCGAAATTATTCTGAAGCCCTCCACTACGGCACCTCTTTCTTCCTTTGTTCTCTCAGTCCCTCCTTTATCCCTTCCCTTACGGCGCGGTTCAGGAGTCCGCCGATATGTGAGACAGAAACTGCGCCATTTCCTTTCCCCAAAAGCCAATTATTATTTTTATTATTAATAATTATTTTCCTATAGCCGCACGTGTCACTCCAACAATCCCAGAGAAGGGAGAGCGGATCACCTCGATCGGACCTTACCCAGACAGGTTCGCGCCTGAGTGCCCCTTCTGCAAATGGCCTCCTGCATTGTGCCCTGCACATGTCATGGGCAGGTAAAAATCTACCTAACAACTCAACACACCAAAACCCCAGACCTGTGTTGTGGGAGGAACGACTGACTGACCCGCTGCCGGCCGGTCCACCGGTTGTGGTTGGCGAGCCGCGAGCGGAAAGCCGCCAAGGCAGCTGACAGAACCATATCGGACAAATAAAGTTTACTCTCTTTGAACGTTCCCAAGTTCGTTGAACGCCTCCGGTGCAGTTTGGATATATATATATACGGTCGCTCTCAACGACAGTGGCCCGCATGCAGCACCACGTTCAGGCGCACATGCGTCCGGCCAGTGAACTCAGTGTCGAACAGCGAGACAGCAGACTCCGAAACGAGCTATATATACATGTACCGACACTGACGCGCCCGCAGCCGGCCCTCTCCGTGGGTCAACACCCAGAGGGCTCGGACGGACGTGACCCCCGTCGAGCCGATGCGCATCGCACGTTCGTTCGCCGAACTGGATGCGTCTTTGTCTCCGAAACGACGGCCGACAAGCGAAGCGCCAGTTGCGCAAACCCCGCCAGTCCGTCAGCCTCTCGGAGTGCTCGCCGCCCGGACGCGAGCGTCCGCACGAAGTAAGGGAGGGGGGGGACACAAAGCCGGCGTTGCAAAACAATGGCTTCGGCGGAAAGAAGCCGACGCTCTGTACTAAAGCCCCTCTATTACTCGGTACGCACTCATGGCGCCGCCAAACGCTCACGCGAGCGCGCGGGACAGGCGTGCAAAACGCTCCCGGGACAGGCAAGGGGGCATTCCCCTTAGAAAAATTTATTTACACAGTCTAGAGACTGTCCATTGATTTCTGTCTATGAAGTCTATAGTCTCTCTATAGACAGACCCTAGAGAACAGTCTATAGGCAATACAAATTCTAGAGAGAGTTTATAGACAATCTATAGATTTATGGCCATACACATTTAGTAGACTTGTCTATAGGCTATGAGTAGACAATATGAAATATCTATAGGAAGGCAATACAGTTTATAAGAAGTCTATAGACTGTCTATAGACCGTTTTTTTAAGGGTCACGCCTCGCCTTGCACGCACTCCGGATTCATGCTCCTAAAGGGACGCACCCTCTCCGAACCTGGGAGCACTGGGAGGCCTGTCAGCGGACCTGGCCATGTAGAAGATCGCAGTCAGCCGGATTGCATACGTCATGGACCAACACCACATTACCGTTTAGACAGTGGGTAGGGTCCTTCGGAGACCCAGGAGGCCTGCGGGCATCGAATTCTTTTGCTAAATAAGGTTTTTTCCACCCATCCATCCATTCCTGGAGTGGCCATAGCGGCGGGCCAAATCCCAACTGGGGAGAGCACAAGCAATTGTCACCTGTAATTCCTGGCCACACATTCCAGCTTTCGGCGCATTTCCTAAAGTCGCTTACGCATCGTTCTCTCCAGAGGCGCTCTGCGTCCGACGGGCAAGCGTTATGTACTACATTCATAGACAAAAGCTTGCGAAACGCGGATTCCCGGATTTTTTTTCTGCGCTTTGTTTGCCCTCTACTACTACTACTACTACTACTACTACTACTACTACTACTACTACTACTACTACTACTACTACTACTACCACCCCCACCACCACCACCACTACTACTACTACTACTACTACTACTACTGCCACTACTACTATTACTATACTGCTACTAGTGCCACTACTACTAGCATACGTCTGCGCAATGCTGAAACATCTCCAGTGTCCGCCTATACGCACCTCCGCCTAGAATACGCACCGCCAACCTCTCCGAAACACGCTCGCTGCCGCGGCCACTTTAACGCGCAGCTCTCATCGCGCGGAGTGCAAACGAGGCGTTTCTCGGCACGCTCTCAATGGCCTTACACTGCAGTGCACGAAACTACGAGGACGCGGCGCATACACAACCAAGCCCAGGACGGAGGCCACAGTCGCCGACGGGTTGGGGCCTAATTCGGGCACGACTCCGCGGACAACGGCGAGCCGCTGCCAAAAGCCGCGGCTCTCACTGCTCGCGGAGCGAACAACGGCAGTTCGTTGTGCGTCGCGCCTCAGGCTGAGCAGGAATCTCGCGCGAATAGTACACACACACATGCGCGCGCGCGAACCTTCTCGTGTGGTGCTTCGGCCGGATGCCCCCCTCCCCTCCCCGACTCCGTGCGGCGCCGCGCCCGGTTTCCCTCACCAAGAGGAACTTTTCAGGAGAGAAGGAAGATGAAGAACAGGAAAAAGGTCGAGACCCGGGCGCAGCGCGCGGGTCGACCGACGAACGAGAAGCGCCGGCGGCTGTGCGCGCCTCTCGTCAATGGGACAAGGAGCGCAACGCGGCGCCACGATCCCGTGAATGAATGGGATCGGCATTCACGGTGACCCCGTCTAACTAAATGCGTTCACCGCTGTGGTAGAGCCGCAGCGCCGTCCAATCAGGAGCCGAGTTCGCGGGCGTCCGCCGCTTAACGACGAAAGTCACGGCGCCAAACATCGTCAGCCGACCATGCGAACGAACAGCCTTGTGAACTTTGCCCGTGATTGGATGGTGCTTAGTCTTTTTTCCAAACAGACTGGGAACAAACAGCGCGGTGCGCTCAGGAGGACGACGACGCTAACTGACCGCAGCTAGTATAGCGAGAAGAGACGGGCGTTCTGAGGCCACCCGCCGCGGTGGCTCAGTGGTTAGGGCGCTCGGCTACTGATCCGGAGTTCCCGGGTTCGAACCCGACCGCGGCGGCTGCGTTTTTATGGAGGAAAAACGCTAAGGCGCCCGTGTGCTGTGCGATGTCAGTGCACGTTAAAGATCCCCAGGTGGTCGGAATTATTCCGGAGCCCTCCACTACGGCACCTATTCTTCCTTTCTTCTTTCACTCCCTCATTTATCCCTTCCCTTACGGCGCGTTTCAGTCCAACGATATATGAGACAGATACTGCGCCATTTCCTTCCCCAAAAACCTATTATTATTATTATTATTATTATTATTATTATTATTATTATTATTATTATTATTATTATTATTATTATTATTATTATTATTCTGAGGCCATTCTCCTCTTCCAGGGAACGCCTCAACGTACTTGTGATATAAATGTGGGAGACCTACTTAGTTCCTCGGTGACAAAATCACGAGGCAACCTAACAGCTTATTAACCCCCTGAACTGTGCCAACGCTGCGGGTAACCACTAGGTCACACGTCACAGCAGTTCGATGATATCACCGTGCGCCGTTTCCGATAGGTTCCACCATTTGACACGTACCCCAGACAAATGTTCGCCCCGAAAACGTCTGGCAACCACAAGTATATACATGTAGATACAAAATGCCAGTGGAAACGAGGTGCCATGGACTTACCGATAGCATCGCACGCTGGCTCGGGAGGCATCCAATTCCGAACGCTACAGCGTCTGCAGAAAAGAAAAGAGGAAACCCATCTCAGCGGTGCCGCGAACTACAAACGAGAAATCACAAAGATACGGCCGCCAGTGCACGCAAGGTACTAACAGAGCAAGGTCAACGCGCAACGCAGTCTATGACCGCCTCCAAATGTTTCTGACCTTGCGAAGACCGCCGAAATACATACGCACCCCGTACCTCTACATCACCCCCGCGTTAACCAGTTGGTCTTGTTTCAGTGGGTAGGTTAAGGTTTCCCACCCCACTCCTCGCAGTAGTGTACGAAGGTGAGGCCCGGCAAGCGGTGCTCGCGGCCGGCCACAGTTCTCCCGTGACGAACTTCGCGTTCCCAAAACAGCGCGTCCCGGCAAAACGACCGTTTAGGCAAACTACCCCCCCCCAAACCGTTCCATCAGCGCCGGTACAATCTCCAGAACCTACCGAAGAAGCAACGCCGAGCGCAAAGAACCGAGAAAGAGCGGTGATTTAAAACCACTTATCCCGCAAAAGAACGCGCCCGAGAAGATACGAAAGCGGGGCTCAGCCCAACAAAAGACGAACACCCCCATGCACGCCCTTCTAAACCGCAAACGCAGCTATGCAAACCGTAAAGCCTGTAGCAAAACGAAGGTGGGGTTAGAAGCCGGGAATCACCTGTACGAACAACGACAACAACTCGTCTTCGCTGCCAGCCAGCGAGATAGGCGAAGGGGGAAGGGGGAAAGGGGGCCACTCTAAAAAGAAACAAGAATGAACACAAAGGGGGGCGATCCCAACGGGGAAGCCGCGCTTCCGGGAGAAGAGCCCCGGTATCAGCGCGGTGCACGCCGCTTGTCACCGGCGACGCGCCGAGACCATTTATTACCACGGGCAACGCCGCGGCGGGTGGCGGCGGACTCAAGTCGCGCCGCCGCCGCTCACGTGTGAGGAAAAGGAGTGAACCGCTCAGAGCGGGCGGCCCACCCCTTTGACGCCTCCGGGACACCCCTCCCCAGCCACCAGCAAGCAGCCACTTCAACCCCCCCCCCCTTTTTTTTCCATCCCCTCAGACAAATGAGTTTCGTTCCGGGAAACTTTATTGAAGAAGCGCTGCGCTCTGGTCGGGGACACACACCCCAAAGCGCTCTCTGCGTGCATGCATGCTGTTACTTCTCGAGAGAGCATCGCTTCCCGCCGTGAATGCTGCAGGGAGGCAGGCAGAGGCGTGAACTCTGCCGCGCGCACAGAACGGGTCACACTTTGATGTCGAAACTGCGGACGAGGGGGGTCTCCTCTCCACCTCTTTTCAGAGCAGCATGCATATGCAAGAGACGCGGGCGGTTTCGAACTGCACGAGGGTGGTATGAGTGATGCTTTGCACTCCACCGCTACGGCAGCCTGCTCTGGAGCGAGGGACGTGGGATCAGGTGTAGCAACAAGAAGACGGGTGTGCGCCTATCTTGTTCCCCCCCCCCCCCCCCCCCGTAGGTCCAGGCCGGTCGTCCCCATTGTGGGCAGCGAACTGCATCACAGCAGTTCACGGCGGTTGGGGGTCTTCTTTCGTAAGCTGGGTTTTAGAACAGGCTAGACGGCTATTTTCGCCGAGTTTCCTGAGCGCGCCGAAGCAAAAGGCTATAACGACTCGTGTGGCAGGACATTTGTTTCCAGCGGGGCGGCGGGAAGAATCGTATCCTGCAGCACGATCGTATTGCGTCATGTTGTAGAATGTAACGGTGGTGTTGGTGCTGGTAGTGAAGACACACACATAATAATAAGTTAGACGGCTTCTCTGAACGTTCCAAGTTGGCATCAAAAGGAGGCGCACGATTTCTGGTATTCGCTGGGAGGCCGCAGTGGCGCCAACACACGGACACCAACGCCCGAGGGCCGAAGTGCTCAGTATCAGAAGCGCATTTACATTCGACACCGAAATGGACCATGTTCCGCTTCGGATAACTACGGTGGCGCGAATTACCGAGCAGCCGTGGCATGCCAACTTCCTGTGGGTGTGCGTCCACGACCTGAGCCCAGAGGGGCCCAATGTGTTTGGGTCCCCACGCGATTGGGACTTGTTTCGACGATGCCACGTCATCGCAGTCCTCGAAGCGCCCCTGGTTTGGCTGGAGAGAGAAGCCACGGTGGCGCCACTCAACGACACCCGCTTCATTCAGCTATGGTGCTCTTGTGGGCTTGGACCCCTCTGGGCTCAGGTCGGAGGCGCACGAGCAAGCGTTTGCCAGGCCAATGAAGCTCTGACGCCGCTTCATTGTCACCACACACGGACACCCAAGGGCCTTCAGAGGTGCACCTGCGGGGTCCTGTTTCCACGGATGCTGGGAAGACACTTGGCTCGGAAACCCACAGTGTCGCCACTTGCGGAGAGGCCCCGCTCTTATATCCATAACAGCTGTGGCTTCTCTGCCTTGAATGAGTGGCAAATTTCTCATCTGTTTACCTCTAACTTCTTGCTGGTTTTATTAAATCAAGTCTAGTTCTGTGCAAAAAAATACACAATTCAATTATATGCGACATCAAACTTCGGGGGTCCGAAGTCACGAGCGTCCCACGAGAAGTGCAGCTTCCGTCCTGCGCATCACAAATGGATGGACAACGCGCATTTTTTTTTCCCCACTTAGCGGAAGCAGCAGGCACCAGTCGTAATGTCCACAAACTTACGAGTGCACTCACTGCGCCTACACATCTGTGAGTGGACTTGAGCTTTCTTTTAAATTTTTTTTTTAACGGCGGCCCAAAGCGTCTCGAGCTATGAAGGACGCTGTAGTGGAGGGCTACGGATAATTTCGACCACCTGGGGTTCTTTAGCGTGCACTCACATCGCACAGCACACGGGTCTCTAGCATTTCGCCCTGATCGAAATGCGACCGCCACGGCCGGGATCGAACTCGCGAGGTCAGCAGCCGAACGCCATAACCACTGAGGCACGGCGGTGGGTAAAGTGGACATGAGCGTGAGTGATTGGGTGTGAATGTGTGTTGGCATGAGCGTGGGTGAGTGGGCGGAGGAGAAAAATATTCGTGAGTGAGCGCTAGTCAGCCGCTTCATACGGTGCCGAGAAATGCTCGCAGCGTCCTGGGATGCACTCACGTGGTACAACTTCCATCCCGCGAGAAAACGCATCACAATAACGGCGCGGACAGGACATTGGCCATGGTTCGTGTAAATTATCGGGCAGCTGTTTTCTAATGCTCAATATGGTCCAAACTGCGAAAAAAAAAAAGAAGAAAGGAAATGCCTGCGACTACGCCGAGTACAGCCATCGGGACCGCCTCGGGTAAACAAGCCCACCTCACAGAGTCTTGAGAAGGGAGTCCGACGAACGAGGCTCGCTGGCTGCACCGCAAGCAGGTTGCGGCAAGGGCGGCATGGGCGAGGGTGAAATGAAATGCGTACACGCGGCACTTCATTACTCACTGCCGCCGCAGGTATACGAACGGCTGCACGGTTTTTGATTAACGACGTGCCACGTCGCGTGCCTCGTGTAAAACCCCAATTACAAACACAGAGGCTGCTTGAGGCTGAGCCAAGTATGCAAGTTTGAACACACGAGGAGGAGGCCACACGCAAACACGTCGATTCTGGATTCGGTCTCGCGCGACGCGCAGCAGCGCTGGTTCCTTCCTCGTTGCCGATTCACCGTCGCTCTGGAATGCACTGGGTAAACACTCGGGGGGGGGGGGGGGGGGGGGGGGGCGTCTGGGGGACGCGCTGTCTACGCCCGTACGCGCTGAAGAAGCACAGAACTAAAATTTCAACCACAATGAGCACTTTGCGGACTCAAAATAAGCGAGCGCCCACTGCTGCCCGCAAGCCTTGGTCGACGCTTAACCTCCCAGCACCAGGAGCGGCGTCACTCTCTCTTTATCCAATCTACTTGGGATTCTTTGAAGGAAAACCGAGCACGTAGCACGACTTGTTTAGTCAAGAGAAGAACGCCTATCCGTCTTCGCCCCACCGAGCTCAGCATGGAACGCGGCTTCGCTACACTCGGCTGCTGCCCTCCCCTCGCTCGACGAAAGCGGAATGCCAGCGCACACCGCGGCACACTTGGCGCATCCGTGTGTATGGGCACGTTCTCGCGATGTACCTCGGGAGCGGCTAACTTGGCCGAGGTACGAACGCGGCAAATGCCCCGAGGCGGCAGCGGCTCACGTGTTGGCCCGCCGCACACACACACACACCGGGGGGAACGAACCAGCCGGTCGGCAGCCAAGCAGGCGGGCAGAACCAGACCAGCGCCGGCACGCGGAGTGTCGAGTTTCGAGCGAGCGCTCCTCTACGGGGGCGCGCATGCGGCGGCAGAAGCAGCTATGCGCCAAGGCCGCACGTCGCACCGCGAAGGCCGTCGTAGACGGGAACGCAGGGTACAAAATGCCCACCAGAGAGCGGCAGCGGAGCATCGCCCGCAACACCGCTTAGCACAGCCCGAAACAGTCGTCGAGTCAAGCTTTCCAGCAAGATAGGGGTGTGCAGCGGTGAAGCCGTTTTGAGGGAGTACAGTGTAAGAGCTTGGACAACGATAAAAAACGAGGGCGCACTTAAAGGGACTATGCAATAAATTAATTGAGATTACGTAAAGCACACGAGAGATAGGCATTTCATCACTTGTCACCCCAACGCAAGAATTTTTAAGCTAGCATCAATAACAGCAAAGATATAGACGATTAAAAATTACGCTCCTCCTCTCCCCCCTCAACTCGTACACGAGGAGCACCAGAAAAAAAATAAAGAAAACAGCTCTGTAACTGGTTCCACCCATGAATACGTCATCCGCTGACGTCCCTTTTGCAACTTCCGGATGTCCCTCCTAGCACCCCAGCAGCAGCGTCGGCGGCGTGATCGCGGCGCGCGTCGGGTTTCTTTGCTTGTCGTCTGTTGTAGTTAGCAGTAATGGACCCGGACCTCGAGGCGCGACTGCTCGCTCTTAGGGCCGCGATAGGCATCGAGCCCTATGCGTGCACGCCGTACCGGCTTAACACCGGCGACGACAGTAGCGACTCGGCGAGCCACTGCGAGTGGCTCCGGAACTCCCCACAGGAGGCGGCAGAGGAAAATTGAAACCATATGCGCGAAAGCAATGCCCTGGCCTGCGCTTGCCTGAGAGAGTCGCGCGGTGGCACGCGCAGATGATTTTCACGGCTACCGGAAGTGTGACCGTGACGTCGTGGCTGCCGTGGCTCCTGCGAATGACAGCGTGTGGTGGCCTGGTGACGTTATGAGTATAGTGGCGTCTTTTTTCGCGATTTTAGTTTCAAAATCGGTCACTACGAGCACACCAATCGGGCCGCGAATTTAAAAAAAAACGGTTTTTAAAAATTGATAATAAATTGCCGGCTCAGTTCCGAAGACTCATACTCGGTGTGAATGCTTCTTAGGATCATTTCAAGCATTGAAAACATTTACAAGCGACTTTTTATTCATTGCATAGTCCCTTTAAGGTTCTCCTAAGGGTATTACGCGATAACGTTAATACGTGAATTCCCATGCATGCGGAATTAATCATTCTCGACTTTACGTTCACATATCGCTGGGGGGTCCACATATACCACTCCCAGTGCAGCGGTTAAGCGTTGCGCCCATTCTCATGCGATAGCAAGCGCTGCCACGGGTGGGGCCCGTGAGACCCGGGCTGCTCTTCCGACAAACCTCTCGTGACCAATCATTGGGCAGTTCGCTCAAAACCCGGTGGGGCAGGTTGTGACGACGCCGTAAGGTCACGTCACCAAGGTGTGGCCCACCTAGGCTGCTTCTCCGCGGTTTTTCTGCTCGCGACACCGACGACGACTCCGGATTTCATATGGCCAGAGCCTGAATTATAACGACAGAACTGTTTGCAAATCTACCGAGAATGAACGGCAAGAACTAGGTGTCAGTTTATGACGATGACAGCTCATTGTCCATCTTCCTTGCTGCCTGCCCGACGCGCCCTCGCAAGTGAAAACGCTGCGGCGCGGTCTCGCCTGGCAGAGCAAGATGATCTCCTATTCCATCACGCCAAGGCTTCGTGCCCAGCAAAGAAGTATTGATCTACTTTAGGATGATGCATTGCCAGTAACGAGGGTGGAAAAGAAACTGCCTGATTGGCTAAAGAAATAAAAAGAAGCTATCTACCAACGCAGTCAACCGTCCTGTTATTGCAAACACGATAAGCTGATGAGCGGTTTTCCTGCTTTTGGAACTAGTGGCGCGCTTTGAGTCAACCTGGGTAAGTTTCAAAGCGCAGAAGTCGCTGCCTATTAGACCAAATCCGACTATAAATAAGTAAGCACAGATGTAACTGCCTCAGTCACGAACACGAACTGAGCGAGTAACTAAAGATTGTAATAAGAGACACTACATTGGCGTTTCTTTCATCAATAGGCCCAGAAAGGTTCGCTTGTTCCTTTACACGAACAGAACTTCTTGGTGTCAGGTCGCCGCTCCTGCAGCCATGCTGTGCCACTGCGGAACATAGACGTTTCGAGGCATTCCTCACGCATCGTCGAAGGTTCGGGCAGAATAAGTGACGGCAGGTGGCGATGCAACAAGAGCGCACGTGACAGGCGGGAAAGGAAGGGAACCCAGAGAGGAAGAGATAAATGACTGACGCACATCGTCTGCGGGAACACCCAAAAGCGAAAGTCCATCTTCCAGCTCGCAGCGGCGAATGCCAGGAACCGTTTGTCACGACAGGCACCAAGAAACAAAGCCAGCGAGCAACTTGCCTTGCCGCCACACGGCCCGCAGCCCCACATACACCGCAAGCGTCGCAGAGCACAAGTAGGCAGACAGAGAGAGAGATCCATTACCCGAGGAGGAAGAAGACACGTGCACAGCGACCCGCACGGAAACGAAGAAGACCCCGGAACAGGACCTCTCGAGAGTGACCCCCGGGAAAGTGGCCGCGCCCCATGAAACAAAGCGGTTCGGCTCGCACTTCTTTCACTTTTGACTTCTGCCTCAGTGAGCAGCGTACGACTCTATTGCGAGGGAGGGCAGGGCCCGACAGGGCGGCGGGAAAGGCATAGGGCGAAAGGAAGGGGAGGGGGGGGGGGGGTGGCACGGAGGCGAGTAAAAAACAATCGCGCACGAGAGCAGCGACGTGGGCCTCGGACCACCCGGAAAAATAATAACACCACGTCCCCAATCTTCGGCAGCGGCAGCGGAGAAGAAGCAGCGGCCGTGCAGCAGCAGCAGCCAACACGGGGCCGACGTCGGCCGCCTTCACTGCGCCACAGCCGCGGGCCCCCGCGTCCATTCTCGTCCTCGGCCGCTCGGAGAGAGCGCGTGACGCACTTCTCCCAGATCGAAGAAAGAAAGCAGCGAAGAACACAAAAACAATGGGAAGAAAGAGCAGCTCGAGGCTCCGACTCACGGGTGGTCCTCCTCCTGCAAAGCGAACTGGAGGGGGCAAGAGTGCGTGTGTGTGTGTGGAGCGGGGGGGGGGGGGGGGGTGGGCTGCAGTGCCGCCGGCGCAGAGGCGGACGAGACACTTGACCCTCGAGGCCACTACATCGGCCCGGCGACTTTCCACGATGGGGGAGGGTGGAGAGAGAACGTGAGTACGAAGAAGGGCGCCACAGTATACTACTTACTATCCACGCTCACAGGCAGACAGGCACGGCGCTCACTTAAGTAGCCAACCCCACGGGGCTCGAAAAGCTCGCCGGGAGGAGGGCGAGGGGTTGTCTCGATGATCGTCATTAGGCAACTTATTGAAAAGGTAAATAGCGCGCTTGGCCACGAAGGCGGCGGCGGCAGCGGAGCGAAGGATGAACGGCGAAAGCGAACGAGGAAGAAAGAAAACAGAGAGAGGAAGTAAGAGAAAGCGTGCACGCGTGCGGGATCGCCGGTTGTGTAGAGCAGCTGCTTTTACGTGCCCCCCGCCACATGGCTAAATGACTGTAGCGTAAATGCTCGCTCATGCGTGGTGCCGAAGAAGAGCCCCTGCCGCGCACGGTATCTAACGCTGTGTTCGGGGAGGTCGCCGACGCCAACGAGGCGGCTGGTAGATATAAAGAGCGAAAACGGAGGAAGGGGGGGTCTGGTACACACAAGACCATGCCAGCGGAGCGAAGAAGCCGCTTTCGATCCCGACGCACTCGTTAGATGTACGGAGAGCCGAGGAGGGGAAGGGAGCGACGGGACGCCTCGCTGCTGGTGCGTAACAGGTCGTTGGCGGCGGCGGCCCGGTGGCCCCGTTGCATCGATAGGAGAGTTATTGTCCATCAGAGCAGCGGGCGAACCCAGAAGCCGACCCATCCCACCCCAGCCCTCAAGGTCGATTCAGGGCCGCCAAGAATAACTCTCTCTAGAGGGGGCCGTTCGGCAGGCACGCGAGAGCGGTTGCAGCTGGTATTTAACAAGCCAGCAGGCTCGCACGTGACTGAAAGGTACATCGAAGAAACCGGCAACGTTCGCCTCATAATGCGGTCATGACAAGCGAGCGCATTTCTGACGCCTGTTGAAATGCGTCAGAAAGAACCTGCTCCCTGGTGTGTTCGTTTTTCGGGAGATAGACACGCATGCTACGTAGATGGATGCGACTTGTGTTGGGGCAACAACGCGCGCTCAACAGCGAACTTCGGGAAATTCCCGAATTCAGATGCATGCACGTTGAAGCACCGGGCGTAAATAAAGATGCAGACTGCACCTTTGCAGTCTAACATCCTGTTTAGACGTCTTCCCATCCTGTCTTCCTTTCCTTCACATGTGTAACCAGCTATCCCAAAGGTCTATCCTTGCGGTCGATACCAGCAGAACATTGTGCTCATGCGATGCCCTGACACGAGAACAGCGCCGCATTGGACCCCCTCCTTAGATACATCAACGTTAAAGGGACACTGGGGATAACTTAATGGAATTATTATTACCACTAAAAATTGGCTATCTGGCTCTTCCTCGATGGACAGCCTCGACCAGTGACGTGCGACAACTGGTCTTCTTCTAGCTCGTGAAAGGTCCGTTTTCGGAGGCAGTGCTCTCTTTTTGTTTCAACTTCGGTGCCCTGTCGATGATGCACAGCTTTAATTTGTATTCAGTGTACCTTTACACCGGATTCACCACGATGCTGCAATCAGGGAAAGATTAAATGTGTGTGTGTGTGCTGTGGGGGGGGGGGGGGGGGGGGGGGGGCAGAAAACCAAGCTGAACCCCATATCATTGGACGATCAAGTTTTCAAAAGGTAGCCCAACCTCCAAAAGTTGCCCATTCATCATCCCCTGGTTACAATGCCCCCCCCCCCCCCCCCCCCCCCCACCACCACCACCACCACCACTACTAATGGATGAACAGCATAGTGGTAAAACAGGATACTATAGCTGCAGTTTGGTGGTTTTGCGAAGCGGAATAAGCTCGCGTGTTCGTCGACACGAAAAGCGGCAGCCACTCCAAGGACGAACCCCAAGACGTACGACAAACGGTCGGCATTCCGCTGTCAGTGCACATCCCGCGCCGCACCTGAACACACTGTGCGTGACAGATGGACAACGAGAGCTGCCCTCGGCTAAAGTGTGACGCGGCGATGCCGCATTCCGCGCGACGAGTGCAACTCAACTCTTCCCCATCCCCGGGCTACTTCCGCGTGTTCCGCTCAACGGGATAGACCGCACCCGGGTCGCGCGTGCAGCGGGCGCTGCCACTGCGGGCACGCGCCAGCAACAAATCGCACGACGCATAGGGAGACTCGTGAGCTGTGCATCAGTCAACCCTCAGCCACTCATTGTAGGAACGGAATGCGACTGCTTCAGAATACTCGTGAGGTGTGCATCAGTCAACCCTCAGCCACTCACTGTAGAAACGGAATGCGACTGCTTCAAATTCAGCATGACAGACCGCTGCACGGCGAACCCTTAACTAGTCCCGCTTGTGTGAAGGAAAGGACATTACTTCGGTTAACTGTGTATACATCTATTAACGCGATAGCGTTATGGAGCCCGTGACGCAGAAAAGCCGGCGTCGTCGTCGGCGTCGTTAACCACCAGCGAAAAATCCATGAAAAAAAAAAGATCCCCAGAGAAGCAACCTAGGTGTCCCACCTCTGGCACGTGACGTTGCGGCGTCATCGCAGCTTTCCCACAGGACTGTGAGAAAACTGCCCACCGTGGCAGGTGGCAGTTAAATTAATGATTGGACGCTAGAGTTTGCTCGGGAAGAGCAATCTGGGTTGCACAAGCCGCCACCGGTGGCAGCACCTGCCATCGCGGGGCAGTGGAGCATCATCGCTGCGTCAGCAGTGGTGTGAGGACTCCTAGCGACGTGAAGTGGAGAATGACCAATTCCGTATAGTGGGTATTAAAAAAATTATTAACGCTATCGCGTCATGGACTTAAAGACGGAGCACATGTGTCCCTTCCAATTTTTCTCGGGCAATTTGGAAGAGTCAGCCCGAACAAAACAGACAGTAATGCAACGTGAAGACGTCTAACACAAACAGGGAATATGTTTACGCAGGGAAAGCACACAGCTAGCGCCACCACCAACGCACTTCGCTCTCTTCGCGTTCCACCCACGAGCGAAGCATGTGCGCGGTCCACGTCTACAGTCGTAACGATTTGCAAGACAAGGTGGACTGCGCCTTGCAAGACAAGGTGGACTGCGTCGCTTCATCTGGCGGGGGGTGGGGGGGGGGGGGGTGACAAAGACAAGGTGGAGCCTCTAGCACATGTTCGGTCTGTCTTCTTCGGCGCTGAAAACACCCTTTTGAAATTAATGTGTTGACTAGCCCAAACTGAAGTACTCCTGATATGTAGTAAGCGCTTCCGGTCGCCACTTTTCACCTGTTCTGTACTCTGTTTTAAATTGCCTTTGAACTTTTAGTTCCTCCTTTTTTCATCTTCCCTTTGTTTGTTTAGCACTGCGCCCAAGTTTCGCCCTGCAATACCATAACGCCCTCGTGGCCAGTTCGAAATGCAGTGCACCGCATTCCTTTCGTCCGCGTGTTCCTTGTTTCGCAATCCAGTCGGGGCCATGCCCCGACGAAGCGCAGCCGCATTCCGCGAGGCCTGTGGCAGAGAGACAGGCGCGGCCGGTTATCGTTCGGGCAGCCTCCTCCGCGTTTTCCCTTTCCTCTCGCGCCGTCTCTGTCGTCCGAGGAGACAGAGACGGAAAACACCACGTGTGCTCTGTCTTTCGCAACGGTTCCCACAGCGCACCACGCTTTTGCGCGGTACGTGTATACTGTCTGTCTGGCCCGACGGGTTATTCCGCCTCTCCCATTCACAACCATTTCAATCCTCCAATATCAACTGCTTCTGCTCTCTCTCTCTCTCTCTCTCTCTCTCTCTCTCTCTCTCTCTCTCTCTCTCTCTCTCTCTCTCTCTCTCTCTCTCTCTCTCTCTCTCTCTCTCACACACACACACACACACACACACACACACACACACACACACACACACACACACACACACACACACACACACACACACACACACACACACACACATGTAGATATATATGGGAATTGATTTTTTTTTACAAATGGGTTTTCAACGGCAAAACACTGTACCGGGACTTTATCATTTCAAAAGGGTGTACTATCGGGGGTCAAAAAAACACACTCCCCCTCCAAGCTCCGTACCAAGCCATAGTCCGTGCGGGCGTCACCACTTCGATGCACTCCAGATGTCGAGGCCGGCACGCTGAGCAGGTGTTGACCAGAGGCGCACCGTCAGGTGGCATGCGCATGCAGTGCTGCACAGCTCGGAACTAAGAGAGAGGGGGGGGTCAGTACTTTCACCCCCGACAATACATATCAAGCATAGCAAAGCTTGGCGTAGCACCGTACTCGGTCTCACATCGTGCACAGGGCTAGGCCTGTTCTGAAAAACTGCCTATATCTCAGGCTACACAACGCCCGGGCTCCACCTCAAGGGAATTAGAACAGATAGAATTCTCAGACCCTGCTAATTCAACCGCTGACTTCCTATGGCTACAAACTTATCCTCAGCTCCGCGCTTCTCAAGCCAGGGAAAACAAGACGGAAAACGTCACGCACACCGTAGGCAACGTTTGCCTGCCAAAGGACGTACGACATATTCTCTCCCAAGGGTCAAAGTATGCTACTGAACCCAAGAAGTGGCCAGCTGAACTTCTAGGAGCGGTATTACTCAACGGAGTATACCAACTCGCCCAAGCTTCAGTTATGTCCTGATGATAATGATGATGATTATGATGTTGATGACGATGATGCTTCTCTGCATATCTCAAGCTCGACGATCCTCGAATTTAACGCTTGATCACCCAAAAGCGCGCGCGGTTTCCTACACCGACCGCTACTTTCACTCTATCGACCGCGAACAAGGAAATAAAGTAGAGACAAATAGGCGACCATCGCTCCCCCTGTCGTCTAATTAAACTCGGACAATCTGCCGTACCCCGTGCACTGAACCTGCAGCTCTGCCTTCTTCCTTTCGGCCTGCGAAGCACACGCGCCCTTTACTCGCGACGCTTTCCCACACCCGCCAAGATCCCCGGCGCAGACATGTAGGAGCCTGCGCATGAGGTGCGCTGCAGCTGCTCCCTTGTCAGAGGCCGCGGTCGATCAAATTGCATCAAGATCGGGCAGCGGCCGAACCAACCCTTCCGCGGCGGCGCTTCAATCACCCGTCGCGCGCGCAGTCGCTCGCTGAACCCACGCGAAATACGAGTGACGGCGCCAGGGGAGGGTGTGCCGCCTCGCACACTACCCTTTGCTCTGCCACGCGGAGGCGGAGGTGTCCGATCCCTTCAGTACACATGTACGACGAGCCGCGACAAGGCCGAGCGCGGCTCCTCCAGACGCCACGCCCACCGAGGTGACCTCACGTTCACTGAGACGACCGGCGATGTGCTTCGCGACAGGGTCCCTTTGCATGGTAACCGCGGAAGCATTGCGCACGTCATTGCACTAGTGTCTGCAGCACGACGATTCTGTTGATGGTTTGGTTCGGCTTATGGGGGTTTATAGCCCCCAGGCTATGAGGAACGCCGTAGTGAAGGGCTCCGGAAATTTCGACCACCTGGGGTTCTTTAACGTGCACTGACATCGCACAGTACACGTGCCTCTATAATTTCGCCTCCATCGAAATTCGACCGCCCCGGCCGGGATCGAACAGGCGTCTTTGAGAGAGCAATATGAGAGAGAATAGCTCCCTTAAGACTCATTCTTGCACGTGTAGTTCTTCGGGAGGCTGCATATGTTGCACACAGGCCTGCTGTTCTCCGAGACATTTTCGTTTTTTGCTGAGTCACTCTTCGTCCGGCGTCTCACTCCTCGAGACACCAACTAGCAGGTGGAGGCAGGGTTACGACGCTCTGCTGCTAAGACAATGATCGCCAGAGCCCTCCACTACGGCGAATTATCTCTCCCTTCTTTCAACCCCTCCGTCATCCTTTCCTTTGCTACGCTAAAGATCACCAGGTGCCGAAATTATTCCGGACCCCTCCACTACTGCACCCGTTTCTTTCGCTCCCACCACCCTCCTCTCTTCCTTTACGGCACGACTGAGGTGTTCAACGAGAAGTGAGACCATTAACTGCGCTTTTGCTTTGCTCAAAACCATTTTTTTTTTCGGAGAAAAAAAAAAACCGCCGCGGTGGCTCAGTGATTAGGGCGCTCGGCTACTGATCCGGAATTCCCGGGCTCGAACCCGACCGCGGCGGCTGCGTTTCGATGGAGGCGAAACGCTAAGGCGCCCGCGTGCTGTGCGATGTCAGTGCACGTTAAAAATCCCCACGTGGTCTAAATTATTCCGGAGCCGTCCACTACGGCACCTCTTTCTTCCTTTCTTCTTTCACTCCCTCCTTTATTACTTCCCTTAATTACGGCGCGGTTCAGGTGTCCGCCGATATGCGAGACAGATACTGCGCCGTTTCCTTTCCACAAAAACCAAATTTATTTTTCTTTATTTCACAGATAAATATAATTCATTATCGTTCCCCGGCACAGTCTGATGCAGGAGTTAGACAAAAGGGTCCAAGCTGAAAAGCCCGGAGAGGTCGACAGCGACAGAACGAAATGAGCAACGATACCAGTAAGCAAAGTGGCATACGCAGTTGAAGCACACTCAAAATATTTTTGAGACAAAACACCCAGGGGATCAAACACGCTTCGCGGCTACTGCCTGAAAGCACGAAAGAACTTCCCGCTGATCGCAGACTGCGTTCCATGTAATATACCGGAAAGCACACAGCACGGGCAGGACAGACAGTATACGAGTTTCTTGCGCGCATAGGACGGTCGTGCAAGACGCTCTCTTGCGTAATAACGATTCCTTCGCTGCAGTGAAAAAAAAAAGTATGCACGAGTAGTGAGGCACAATGAAAGAATACCTAGTCGCTACAACCCGGCAGGAGACCGACATTGGATCGAACAGTGCATACACAAACGAGGTGCTCACGACGGGGGACAGCGGCGCGCAGTTACCGCACACGAAAACGTCAATCTCGGGCTGCATAACCAGGGCCGACCAGATGTCTAGCGCACGCGCGCAAACGCAATACCACCCGACGCGTGCATCCCGCAGGAGTGCGTGTGACGGTTACGCGGACAGTTACACGAGAAAGTCAGCCAATATTGACAAGTCAATCAGAACGGACAGGGCGTTCGCGCGCGGGCGGCCATTACCGGAACAGCGACCACTCGACGGAAGAAGACAGCTCCGGGCTACCCAGTATATCAAGGAACCCCGACAGCACAATGTATACGGTTCGAACACCCGGACGGAACTGAGCGAGCTGAGTTGCCGCAAGATCGAACTGAGCATGCCGTCTGTTGCATACACGCGTACACGCTAGAGACGGTAAGTACGTGGGGCCCCTCTATAGTCCGCGCGCACAGAATAAGCGACGGCCTCACTGGCACATCATTGCTATCGCAGCGGGAGAGCAGCCCAACCGCGCTGTGCGGGCGTATGTATAGACAGGCCGGTCGCACACGTACCAAAAAAAGAAAAAAAATCAGTGAAACATGTGTAAATACACGGTCTCCGGACGTGCGGCTACGGCTATCGAGAGGCTCGGGGTAAAGATCAAGAATGAACGGGAAGGAAAAATATACAAGCTAACGGGAACGAACAAAAAAAGAAACGAGGGATACAAGAGAGCCGCGCTCCGGGACCGACCAGATAGATACAAGGGGGCCGCGGACCTTTCGAGAGCGGGCTCTCAAGAAGGCCAGGCACTAAACGGAGAGGACTGCATTGTTACTGCTGCCGCCGCTCTCGGGGCGGAGGCGATCGGACGCGGTCGAATTCGTCGAAAGCCGCGGGGGAACCACGCTGCGTGCAGCGCGTTTGCGCAAGGACACGGTTGCCAAGGTTCGGTCGCAAGCACGCGCAAAGCCCGCTGGGCGTCGCCGGACGGGTTCCTCGAGATGCGAGCGCTCGAAATTTCTTTTCAACGCAGCGCGGTCACAGCGGCCGTGAGAGCCGTGACTTTGTGAATGACGAACCGAATGGTCCCGACGTGGTGCCCCCATCGCCGGCGTCGAACCACTGAAGACACAGGGAGGAGTTGCCAGAGAGGTCGTGCGTGTGAAGAGCACGATTCGACCACTGGCGATCGCTGAGACGAACGAGAGAGTTCAATGTTCTTGGCAACGACCTCTAAATATTATCTTTCTTTTTCAGCACGGAGCCTCGCACGTGGACGCAGAAGCCGAAGAGCTGGCTGCTATAGACCACAAGGTTGCTGGTAGACGTTATGAGACTTGTGCGGTCCCTCCGTCAAAAAAAGGACGAGGCCGTTTGTATTTTGTAGAAGTAAAAAAATAGAAAAACAACATACGCGGGCCGTTCTGAAAACACCGAAGATAACGCTCCACTTGTTTGAAAGAGGGAACATCTATACAGTATGAGCACAAAACGTGCTCAAAAATTTGATTCGGTGTCCAGGACAAGGGCAGAAGCGTACAGAACAATACAAAATTTCGCCCAACTCAACACGGCCGTATACCTGGTGCCACGATGGTGTAAGACCGCGCCGCAAGGTCGACGAGAGCGGCACAGGCGGCGTTGTTGTCCCTTCGACCCAGATGACTTCTCAGCCTGCCTGCTGACCGGCGTTCCGATTGAGCGCAAAAAAAAAAAAGCCGCCCTGCACTCCACGGTGCACTAAGCCGCAACTCGAATACATCGTCCAGCGAAGAGCTCCACCTCAAGCTCGCCAGGTATCAACATCGGCGAAACGGTGCGCATCGTTCGTCGAGACATCGAAAGCCTCGTCTCGAGTGGCCCCACTCTACTCGACGATTCCCGGCCGACCACGTCGCCGATTTTGTCGGTCGTTGCTCCGTTTCATCTATTCCGCTCACCGCAATAGCGTTCGTCCCTTGACGAGCGGACACCGCTTCTATGTTCCGCCACCCGGAGGAATGGGTTACAGAAGACGATATAGGCTTCAACATCAGACGCGTCGGCCACATCTCCCGCCATTGCCGCAGCGAATCGACAGCACCGTTCAGACGCGAACCAGCTCTTTTCGTTACCGCCGCTCGACGAGCGATCGTACGCTCCCCTCCATTCACTTATTCCCGTTAGCCTCCGCGTCATTCCTTCTCCCCCGTTTCTTTTTATTGTACGTTGCAAACGGGGACCTGAACGACCACGGAAGCGAAGCTTCGGGCGCAAGTCAAGGATAAATGTACAGTACTCACGGATTGAAATAGGACATTCGGAGCGCGTGGCCGTCGCTTCATGGAGCGCCGCCCGTAGACGCTCATGGAACCAAGGTGGTGCATTGTGGTATGGCGCGAGAGGGAGAACATCTACAAAGCAGAATTGTTCCTTCCAGTAGCCAATGAGCCGGCCTGTGGTTTACCACATGCCTGCGTGGCACTGCAAGGCTAGCGCTCCGAATGTCCTATTTCAATCCGTGAGTACTGTACGTAATAAAAGCGACGTTCACGGATACCTGCCCAGGTGAAAGACATATACAGCAGCGAGATAAAGCCTCATACGCCCCTGAGTGAACTTTGAGTTGTCAGCCTGTTATACGAGTCGTACCGATCGAGCGCGATAATCGCAGACCTCCCCGCTCTGCAAAACGAAAAAAAAGGGGAGGAAATTTTAAATAGTAAACAAAAGGTAACTAATGAAAAAGTCGCCGTGCACGCAGTACTGCTATGAATCCTTTCATAGCTAACTCTCGAATTCTGTCATATCTAAGCCACTTCCCTTCTACTTCCAGGAGGGTTCCGCAGCGGACGCTGAAGGTCGCCCAGGAGTTCGGGGTCTGCGAGCAAGCAGCCTTCCGGCAGTGCAACTCCCAGACAACGCCTCGCCACGCACGGCCTGTCCATTCCGTCGCGGCGGCCTCACGAAACGGCTTCGTTTCACGTGCGTGCCAGGGCCGTTCCCGATCCGGCAGTCCGAATGCGGGCGGCCGCACAATGGCACATCGCCGACAGGGGAACCCGGAAGGCGTCGCTCCGTTGTTACGCGGTAAGGGTGGCGGGTGGGCGGCGCACCTGCAGCAGCAGCAATGACGCCCCCTCCCCCCCCCCCTTCCATTTGTATCCCTCTGGACCAAAGAGAGCCGCCCGCGCGTCCAACGGGCCTTTCACGAAGGAACACGCAGACAGCGCACGATGACGCTGATGGCACTGCTTCCCTTGCGAGGACCGCTTCGGCACCTCTTGTTCCACCGTCCCGGAGGGTGACCGCGCCGCCGCCTTTTCGTCTTTAGAATCGAAGCAGCATCTCTTGTGACCGCCGTTGGATTGCTTTTTCTAATTTGACTTCATTTTCGTGTTTTTTTAGAACACTGTCGGCACCTCTCTATTCTTGTTTTCCATAGTATAGGAGGAACCCAGTTGTGTCGTTAGCTCTTTTTTTTTTTTTTCGTTCGCTTGGGTGTATGCGTGTCGGCCATTACGTTCCGATAAATAAATGTCAGATGCCATGTTTCGTAACTTCCGAAGGTATATTTTTATATTTTCTTAATTACTTTATTTGCCTATCTTGCTATAGGTGGTATGCACTGGCGCACAGCCGCGCCGCGTCGCTGCGGTGCGCCGTCGCCGGCCGCCATGATTGTGGTGCACGTAGCAGACGAACTCCTGCTCCGCAAGCATGTTTAATGAGCGCGTGGCATTCAGACTGACGTTTGGAATCCGCGTGTATTGGAGATTAGGCCGGTAGTCGCTGGGTGCGATAGCCGCGCGTAACTACTCCGTAAACGAACGCCACTTCGATTGGGCAGCTGCGCTTGTCATCGCTGCTCGAGCCGGCCGAGAAAAAAGGCGCCCCGACGAAAGTTGGTCGCGGATTTGGGTCTCCTCAATTCTGGGATAGAAGCTCAGATAGTAGTCGATGACAGCAGTGCTTCCATAAAACCAGAGAGCCGAATTAAGTTAAGACACATTCGCGAGGAAGTGATCGGTGACCCTGCGCCACACGACAGCTGCGACGCGTCTGCGGTGCTCCTTGCTGCATAACTGTGGACTGCTTATACCTGCGCAAAGCCGTTGACTTCCCAGCTGTACTACATATCTGACTCTGATACAATGCTTCAGATTTTAATCTTAGGTTGACCTGCGATATTTCTGGACGAAGTGCATCCTAAACAAACGGAAGACGGCAAGTTTGCTTAAATGTTGAATGAAAGGATGTGACCTCGCACTTAATTATTTGATCGTCAAGTGAATTATTCAGGCATGCGCTTCGTTTTTCGGTGGAGTCGGGGCCACCCAGGCGGCGTCTTTATATCGTGGACGATGTCAACTCTGCGCTGGCGTCAGGTTGATACTGCAAGCTCGCGAGCTGGTGCGGCAACCTCGATCCCTATACCAAAACAGCACACTAGTTTTTTCACCGTGCGCTGTGTTGTCACATGCCGGCACGGAAAAGAGACACGACACTGACGAAGCCGGGACTATCAAGTGTCAGCTAGGAGGTACTCTCGTGTCGAATTTTGTCAACACGGCGCGCACAGTGCAAAACTGAACTATCATTGCACAGTTTGGTGCCTTATAAGCCGCCGTGGTGACAATCTACGACCGCCTTTGTGCAAAACAGTGACTGCTCCAGAGGGGCAACAAAGCTTCCCAAGTCCGGTCATGTGTGCAGAAGACTCCCACACAAGACATAATCGGTGCCTTATAGTCGGTATTTGCCCGGTGGGCTCATGCACCGCAGACGCTGTAGCGAGGGGCCGGATCACCGATCACTTCCCTGCAAATGTGTTTTGACTACATGCGGCTCTCTGGTTTCATGGAAACGCTGCTGTCATTGACCACTATCTGGGTTTCTATCCCCGAACTGAGGGGAACCAAACCCTATCGCACCCAGCGACTACCGGCTTAATCTCCGATGCACGCAGATTCCAAACGGCAGTCTGGATGCGACACGCGAAGGAAACATGCTTGCGGAGCAGGAGTTCGTCTGCTACGTGCACCTCAATCATGGCGGTCGGCGGCGGCACACTGCAGCGCCGACGCGCGGCTGTGCGCCAGTGCATATACCACCTTTATGTGCAATTTTTGTTACTCTTCAAGTACCTGTTCGTAGCTATTTTTTCCCTTTCTCTTCTTAATATTGTTACGACGAAGTGGCAGTGGAAGACGCAGCCGTGTTGGGCAGGGGTGCGATGTGCTGGGTGATCCGTCGGCTTTCGGCGCCCTCGAAGCGGCGGCATTCTTTTATGATGTCGGCATCTTGTCGCAGTTTTTGTAGATCAGCAGAGTGAAGGCGTCGTCTGCGATGCCCACGAGCACATGTCCGACTTTGTCAGCCTCACTCATCTTTGTATCCACTGTGCAGCACAGAGACAACACATCTTGAATATAATAAGAGAGGTAGGACTCCGCGGATGACTGGGCGCGAGAGGCCACTTCGTCTTCCACTGCCACTTCGTCGTAACAATATGTATCTGGCTCCTTAGCTTGCTTATTCCTGTTTTCAGTCCTTTGTATTTTGTACTGCATATTTGTTTTCTTTGCTTAATCTCCCCCCCCCCCCCAATGTAATGCCCGCGTGGGCCCTTAGGGTATTGAAACAAAAATAAAATGAATGAATAAATCTACGTGCGCATTTTCATTTGCGTGCGTGCACCTGCAGCTCACTCACTTTATTTTATTATCAGCGCGCATTTCTTCCAGCGCGAACACAATTCTTGTGTTCCGTTTGCTTTGTTTGTTTGTCCTGTTTGAAGCGAACGTTCCTGTTTGCGTTGACGTAACGCGGAAGCCAACACTTCTCTTCCAAGCCGCCGCGGTGGCTCAGTGGTTACGGAACTCGGCTGCTGGCCCGAAAGACGCGGGTTCGATCCCGGCCGCGGCGGTCGAAGTTGGATGGAAGCGAAATTCCAGAGGCCCGCGTACTGTGCGATGACAGTGCACGTTAAAGAACCCCAGGTAGTCAAAATTTCCGGAGCACTTCACTACGGCGTCCCTCATAGCCTTAGTCGCTTTGGGACGTTAAACACCCATAAACCAAACTTCCCCTCCGCACCGGAGACACCTGGTGCGGAGAGGCGAACTGCACACGACCGTCATGCAAGCAGCTTAACGGAGCTCAAGCAGCGCGAGAGCACCGATTTTATTGGTGCTTTCTAGAAAGGAAACAGACCAGTATAATAAAATAATGATAGCCGGCGGGGGCTCTGGATAAATGCGCGCACTTCGTACATCTATACTTTGTCCATCATTCCACAAATATTTGACGCTGCATTTTATAACCCGCGTCCTGAAGCTGCGCCATAAAGTTTGTAGGGCACAATGTGCACGGTTCCCCCCATTTTTTTTTCAGAAAAAAAAAAGCCCAGTTCCCGTGAGGTGCAGTCTGCGGATACCTAACATCATAAAGGACTCCACGAGCGCCAGACGTGGGCACGCAGCACCTCGCCAGCTATGACGGGGCAACAGTGCAAGGGCGCACATCCAGTGTCCAGCAAGCACAGAAGCACTTCGTTGAACCTTCATTCGTGGCCAAGTCTTCGGCCACAGGGTCTGATTTTGAGCTGCAGAGCGGTACACTCACAGGTCCCTTGGAGGCCAAAGAGCTCCGAATTGCTAGTGCAATGGCTCTTGTCGCTTTACGGAGGTCTACAGCTTGATAGATAACTTGAACATTTCACTGTACGCCTGAAAACAAACGCTGTGGCCAGAAAACTTCTGACATGGGGGAGGGGGCGGGGAGGTACCGAAGTTTCAAGCCACGAGTTGTTGCAACAGTACACACCTCGACGAGCATCAGTCGCAGGCAAGGATAGATCACGCGTCTATTCACAGTAAAAGAGACTCACGTTAGTCTGCTCGGCATAAAGAAACGGAAGTGAAAAGACGCCGGAACCCCAGCCCGAACCAGTGAATATAACGGGCTCAGTGTAAAGCTCATACATTCCCTATAAAGTGCCCATCATTCACTCCTTGCCGTCCGCCGAAGAACCGCAGCCCGCCGGGCGTTCAGCCGAAAGCGAACGGCGTCAGCCGTGTGGACGCCGCATGTCCCGTACAATAGTCCCCACCGCGCACGCGCTAAGGGAGAAACAGCAGAGGAGAAAGATCGACGAAGAAAGTAAGCAAGTAAAAGAAAGAAGGCGTGCTTTTGGCCGCAGCTCGGGACGTCGCTTAAACGACGCCCAGCGGCGTGCGCGGCCTGTCATAATGCCGCGTCAGCCCCCATGCGCCGCCAAAGAAAAGCTCGCGGCGGCCGAGAAACTTTCTCATTCAGCGCCGAAGAAAGCGACGCCGGCAAAGAGGTCGTTGGCCACGACCAGCGCGAGGCCTCGCTCCACACACAGGAGCGCGCCGGCGAGCAGGTCAGCCACTTTCCCCGAAGTTTTTTTGTTTTCTTTTCTTTTCCCCGCAGGCTCCCTGCTGTACGCTCCATTGTCCACTTACCCATGCCGACTAGCAGCGCATAGCGCGACGAGAACGGGCGAGACAATGGAGATCTCGGGGGGGACAAGCAACAAGGTCACCACCGCTTGTAGTACGAGTCTGTATAGGTACGTACCGGCCGGTTCGTTGCTGGATGAAAGCAATGCGTCGCACACCACGACCTGCCGCGACAGTCGGCGTCGCTAAATATGCGCGGTATTGTCCCGGCGAGCTGCGCAAGAAGCGCGACCCTGTCAGGCGTATGCCCTTCAATGCGCCGTCTTTGTCCAGTCGGCTGTCAGACAACTCTGGTATCCACTCTAGCGGTGCAGTCATAGCGCTTCCTACTGCACATCCTGGTGAGTCGTGCACCCGCAGGCCTGAGAATTCTTCCAAATTAACGGCCATATCCGGTTGCATCTGAACACTCTACAGTAGGGGTACGTCTTCGCAGCGAACTGGCGTTTGTGGACGGAGCGTCAACGAGGCTAACGATGTCAAACAGGTACAGAAGAAAAACAGCATTCTGGGAAGTCATCGTTCGCCGCGATGAGCCAGCGCCTTCCCAACGGAAAGTTCCACGCGTCTGCTGACAAATGCTGCGCAGCCTTTGCCATGAGAGCACGGTTCTGGATGGTTTCGCATGGAAGCAAGGGCATCCCTCTTAACTGACCCAGTACTGCAGGGTACCACTTACAGGCGGCCTATCTTCTTCCGCGGCGAACGACAGCCAATGGACACTGTCCTGTAGAACACTCGACAGCCAAACCTTGTGCGCAAGAAAAAGCAAGACTACAGGGTGTGCCAACACAGGTGACCTTTTCCGACGCTTACAACGACGACTCCTGAAGACAAACTCATCGCGTGGTACGGCAAAGACTGTCCCTGTTTTGCCCTGCGTGCTCTTCGGCAGCGCGACCTCGGAAAGAGCAGGAGAGCTGGGACTGCCGCTGCAGTTCGCGCACTTTGTTCCCGGGTACAAATGGCGCCAAGATAGGCGGGCTGGCAGTGCTTGCTGCCAGGCACAGAAGAGGGCGGTCAAGCTACCGCCGACCACGCAGGGTCCATGAACAAGGTCAGGAAGAGAGCCAGACACAAAACAAGGAAAAATAAACAAAAATGCACAGCCAAGCCGCATATCCTCGAAGACAGGGCGCGAGGCACAAAAGCGTGTTACCGTCTCGCCCGCAGACTAATTGAGGGGACGCCGCCATTTTTACTCCCAATTAGCAAAGTAAAAGAAGAGACAGAGCAGGGCAGAGTGGTGGGGAAAGGATCGAGGAGCGCATACTCATTAACCTAAAATGGCGCATCGCCCGCCGGGCCACGCAGGGACGGGATAAATAACGAAAAAGAAACGATCAAATCTCCAGCAATAAATAAAAAAATAAACGGTCCCAGATAAGACTAATAACTCCGCGCGAGCACGCGCTCTTTAAAATTCCAGGACAGCGGCAGAGCCAAGCAGCAAGCAGGCGCTCTGTGCGGCGGGGCCGCATTAGCTCGCCTCGATTCCGAGCCGCATTTTTCTTGCTCTTCAACCCCCCCCCCCCCCCCCCCCCCCCCCCGGCCTCATCCTCGGCTCTCCAAGATAGCCCTAAACGCTTCGGCGAATACAAACACCCGAATTTCGCTCGCTACACTGGCAGGTAGTAGCCAAGCCCCGCCGGTTTCGCAGATTAAAATAGGCCCCAGAGATAAACTAAAACAAAAAATAGAGAGAGAGATAGAGAGAAAGGGAAAGAAGATGGTAACGGGCGCGCCGCACGCGCTTCGGGTCCAAATTGTGCTACGGGCGACTCGGATAATGCCCGCGCGGCGACCGACCGACACTCCTTCCCGACCAGAGCGGCGCCGTCCCCAGGCGGCCGAATTTGTCTTCCTAGCGGCAGTCATGAAATATATACGCGCCCAGATCACCGGGCGCAATTTGTCGGCGGGGGCTCAGCGAAGATAAGTGTGCGCGCGCGTAAAAGTAAAAACCCGGCTATCCGGGCGAGCACTACGAGAGGGCCCTTCAGCACGTCGAGGGGCCTCGAGGCCCAAAGGTAGCTAAAGCTAGCGGTAGCGCACCAGAAGCCTGCATGCGAGGTGCATTGTTGCGCAGGCAGCGCAAGCGGGAAACAAGACGAGAAAGGGAACATCTCTTGAATTCATTTTTGTGTTTGTTTGTTTGTTTGTTTGTTTGCGCCATATTTTCGGCCGCGGTATGGCATGGCTAAGTGCTCCCTGCCCAACCCCGGAAAACTCGACGGTGGCCAGCATTATACCCCTGTCACACGGCCAGTTTCAATCACCCTCGAGTCGAGGGTCTTCGAGATTCTCAATCGCCATCGAACTCGCCGCTGCTACACGGCAAATCTCAATGGCCATTGAAATGGTTCTCGTGTCTTACGCCACAGATGAGTGGCGCCACAATCGCTACTTTGGATTTTGCAAAAATAACAAAAATAGTTGATAAATGTATACTAAATGCTGAAATACAGGCATACGCGAAAGTCGTTAAAAACCCTTTTAGTTGCACGTACGTACATATGCATACACTGCTGTAGCCACTTTAATACAAGACGAGCCAAAACCAAGCCAGTCCAACTGCGTCGGAGCGCTGCTTCGTCGGGCTTAAGACCGGGGACATCGCCATGATATCTGAAAAACAAGAGCTATTTTTCTCTTGAAACTTTATGCGAGAGTAAGAATGGGCAAATCGAAGGCGAATACAACAGCTTAGAACACGATATTGCTTTGAGGGATTAGCGACGAAGCTGTTATCGCTGTGAAGCGGGCGGGCAGGGTGCCGCCATGTTGTCAACGTTAAGTACGCAAGCAACGCAAAGACTGCAACGTAAAATGAATGCGCTTAATGCGCTTAAAACCAGTCTAATATAATTTTAAAATAATTTTACAGGCTGCTTACATTAAATTTTATGCGAATAATGTTTGTTCATGTTTTTTCACCGTGAATGTGTCGTGTACGAAAGTGCGCTTGGCGCCGCTCGGAGCAACGCTAGCAACCTTGGGCAGCGCTCGAAGGCCCTCGAAATCTCGATGGAGTTCTGCGCTACTCCGTTGACTCGATAGGCTATTGACTCGATCGCCATTGAAACTGCCCGTGTGGCAGCGCTCGATCGCCTTTGAGTCGATAGACTATCGGTTCGAGGGCCCTCGAAATGCCCGTGTGACAGGGGTATTAGACTGGAAAAGCTGCTCAGCAGAACTAACCCAGCGTAGTGAAAAGCGACGTCCCGCGGCAGCATCTCCAGCAGAAACCACGACAAAGCGCCCACCCAGCTCCTGTACCGAGAATCGGCTCGGGCGACGCACACGGTGGAGAAGACGGGTCCCGGCAGTTTCCGGAACGTCACCAAGACGCCTCCGCCCATCTCCCCCTCCCCCCTGCAAAGCGTCCTCCGTCGCTCAGGCAGCCTTCGCAGGAACGCATGAACACGTGCACATGCAGAGACCACGCGACCTCACGTAGAGCCCCCGTGAAGGTCCCCAGCGAAAAGTCCGTTCCGTTCCTTGTCCCGCACTTAGGAACGCCTGGCCACTCTGTGCGAAAGCCGTCGAGAGAAAGACGGCAGAGCTGCAATCCCCGTGACAACTAAAAGCACGCAAAAAGAGGCCCAGTCGGACCTTTTCCCTTCCGAGTAGGAGACGATGGACAGATCGCCAGGACCGGGCCGTCGAGACCAGCAGGAGCAAAGCGAAGCCCGCAAGAAAGACGAAGAGGCACGACGGCGGGGATGGGCAAAACAGGCCCTTGCTGAGCCTCCGCCGCAGTGGTAGTTGTCTGCCGAGATCTTGGAAAGCGCGGGAGGCGACACAAGGCACCGTGGCAGGCTTTGTCACCGCCGGTGCCGAAGGCACTAAGGGCAGGAGCTGCCTGGGTACGTGACGAGGCAGGCAGAAAATCTCCCGCGCCATCTCCGAGCCGCGCACCGAACAAGCACACATGCATGCACAGGCAGGAAGAGGTCTCTACCCCCCCCCCCCCAAAAAAAAAAAAGCAAAGCACCTCTGCGCATTCAAGGACACATATGTAAGTGCTGCGGAGGTTCTTCGGAAAATTCGGAGGAAGGGGGGATGTAGGTCCCGTTTTAGTTCGGGACTGGGTGCGTCAATCGTTGCAAGAGACGGCATGCAACAGAGTCTCTTCTGCAGAGGAAAACCAACGTCCCGGACAAGCACGGCCCCTAATTACTGCCACACTAGCAAGGTCGGGCAGACAGACGCGGGGCGCGGACGAGTTTCCTTAGATAAGGAAATCCTCAGCAATAAGCGAAGATAAAACAAGCGGAGCGGTCACTTACAAGGCCGGCCGGCGCCGTAATGACAGGCGGACAAACGAGAGCGCGCAGCGGGCAGGGAGAAGGCAAAAATAAATAAATAAATAAATAAATAAATAGACACTGCGCTCACACAAGCGGGACCCGAGCAAGTTGTCGGAGGACGGCTGAAGCGGCGTGCAACGGGGCAGCGACGTTCACCTGCGGATGTCGTCCCTCCTCGTCTTTCCGCGCCATTACAAGCAGCTCCCGGACGTTATCCGGCACAGCAATCTCGGGGCGGACACCGGGAGTGACAGTTCACCGGCGTCTCCCCCCTCCCGTCTCCGTTTTTACACTCAGCCCCGTGGAGTCCCGCTTTATCTTTTACTGCTAGCGAGCGAGCAAGTCCACGCGGGCCACGACGACGCAGCAACGACAGCAGCAGCGGCAGCAGCAGCAGCAGCAGGAGTAGCAGACAGTGTCCCGGCACGCACGCCTCTTCATTACAGAGCGACGCTGACAGATGTAGCGAGCAAAGCTTGCGGCTTGTACGTGCTCGCAACACACGCTCCGAACACGTGCTCATTCAAAAATGGCCCCTCTTTAAATTTTCCTGCAAGCGGCATCGTTGTCAGATGTCAACGGATGGGACAGCCGTGGAGGACGACGTCATCCGGATGCGGGACGAGCCGTGAAGTGAGGGGCAGCACGGGCGAGGAGGAGAAGGGTGAAATAAACCGTCCGAGAAAGACCGCAGAGCAGAGAGAGTGCGACTGCGAGACACAACACGCAGCAGCAACTAAAAGATGGCGACAAAAAAAAAAGAAATACAAACGGACAGTGGAAGCGAAACCCAATTCATTATCCCTGGGCGGGGCGGGCGGTAGGCGGCGGGTGCTGTCTTCGCGAACCCGGAAGCCGAAAGCGCTCGTTTTAAGCTCGGACTCGCGGCAGTCCCGTCACAGCGTGGAAGGACGCATCACCCCCCCCCCCCCTTTTTTGTCGCCTCTATTTTTTAATTTCTTGCTAATTTTTTAGAGTACCTTGTCTTCTCGTTTTTGGCACGTTCTGCCCCGCGTGATGAGCGCGGTTCAGTCCTGTCAGCAAGATATTTTTATTTTTTTTACGGCGGACTCTTATCACAGTCCACCAGTCACGACGAAGTTTTAGTGAGTAAGCACTAATTCGATTAGTACCAACCCCGACCAAATCGTCCCTCGCGTGTCTGCAGCTGGCCTACCAAGCGCGAGCGCTCTGTCCTGCAGCTACAGTGTTGTTATTGTTGTTAGCCTATCAAAAGATGGCACGTACCCACACTGGGGGATCGGCCA
>NC_135500.1:189198607-189289112 GCF_052857255.1 Amblyomma americanum | reverse complement strand
CGTTGCCAAAGCCGGAACTGAAGCAAGCTCTAGGGCCCGCTATCAAGCATGCACGGCGAGCAAGACGGGAAGAGAAAGACACGCACCAGCAGGTGCCCTTTCTGACGCACGGTTCACGCGGTTCGCAGAGGCCACACGAGACAAAAAACAAAAACAAAAAAACGCTAACCACGAAGGTGGCGCGGCCGCCTCCAACGGCGCAGGTCGCCCGGCGGCGCCTTGACAAATGGAAGCCAGGCGCCTTGACCGCTTCGCACCCGCGGCGCTCTAAGCGCTGTAGATTGGTGCTACCGCTTAAAACAGAAACCACGCGCACTCACGCACGCACGCACATTTGTTGCCACCTCGTCGACTGCACTTCTCCTCCTCCTTCTCTAGGGTTCTCCAGCCAGCGCAAAGAAGACCTGCCAAAGTGAGACTCCCTGTTCGGCCGGGGACCCGATCTTTCCGCAATGCGTTCGGTCGAAGGCCAGCCTGAAAAACGCGTTCCGGGACTCTGCAGGTTTTCGCTTCTCTCTACGCGATCGAGCTTTCTTTTCTTTTTTTTTATTCTTCTCGTTCTCCGCAACGAGACTCCTCTCTCCCCCTTCACGTACCTCTTCCTTGTTTCCACGCGGTCCGAAGCTGGCGGGCGTCGCACGCCGCGGCCAGGGGCAGCGTGTGTCGCTGCCGGGGCCAAGCGCCGGAAAGGCAGATGTGGCCGTCTCATTCGCGGAAGGCCGAGGTGGTTGCCGCGATGCCGGCGGAATTTATTTTCCTTCTCCTCTCTCGCTGGCAAGAATATCGATGGCTCCTCGTATGGGCGCATATCGGAATTCGCGCGGACAACCTCTCTACCCCCCCCCCCCCTCTCCTTACCTTTTTCTTTTCCTTGTTTCTGCGTGATGCAGGGTCCCTTGAAAAAAAAAAAAAAAGAACGCCGCAAGAACTCCCCCCTCGAGCCTCCTCCGGAACATGGAAGAGGTCGCGACGTGGCGGTGGTCGGCAACGTGCAAATTCGCGGACGTGCACCGTTTTCACAATCGCGACGGAGGCGCAATTCATTTGGCTCCTCTCCCCCCACCCCCTCCCCCTCCTCCCAATTCCTCCTCCCTGCACTACCCTTTTTTCGAAGACGAGGCGTATAAATATACAACACCCGGGTTCCCCGGAAGGTTTCGTCCCCTCTCCCCTAAACAGCCTTCATTTGTCTCGGAGACACTTGCCGCACGCGCGCCGACGCAACTGCGCGGAGAGACAGCCCGTTACGAAACGTGCGAAATACGCGCTCCTTCCCCGACACGAACAAAAAGTAAAGAAGGCAGACTCTGGTGCAAATAAGCGAGAACTGCATAGGAGCCACGTCTGCCGGGGAGGTCATTCAAATGGTCCCTCTCTCACGGCTGATTCACTACGCACGCCAGGACTGCGCGTTATGCTACTCGCCGAAGGACGGAATGACACTGGAAACTTGAAGGGGCGCCTGCAAGGGCCGCTTTATCGAGCTATACACTTTTATAGCTATACACTTTTATAGCTGTACACTTTTATAGCTGTACAACTATACACTTTTATAGCTGTAATTAACTCTGCTCTCTGTATACCTGCTGTTATAGACGTAATCGTAACATGAACTTCCAAACCATCAATTTTTTTTTTGCAGCGGAACATATTTCCGCTCCCGTGTACTAGATGTGAACACAAAACAGTCCCATTTCAAGAATGAGGTGAAAAACCTTGCTGTGTCCCGTCGCTCATCGGGAGCCTGACACGAAAAGCTCGCGGTGAACAAATACCAGCGCGGTGAAAGCCAAAGTAGCAAAACACGCCACTCGAATATTCCGAAGAGAAACATTTGCGCCAGTGAACAAAGAAAGAAAGGCAGCAGGGCGAACACACGAGCCATTTCTCCTGCACCAGAAAGCCGCTTGCGCACTTCATAAATAAAATGATGCAATACGTCATAATGAAGCATAAAACCGCAGGAAGGACGGGACAAAAGTAGACAGGACTAGCGCCGACTTCCTGTCCTCCTCCTTCCTGTCTTGCCCCTCGCCCTGCAGGTTTATGTTTCATTATGTCACACCAACTACCCCCCTCCTCCTCCTCCTCCTCCGTCGCACACTCCTACAATAAGTGGACTCTATCTCCGTCGAGGCTGGTGCAAGAACTCCACAAAAAACTGAAAAAGGAACAAGAAAACGATCCCGAAACCCAACACCCGCGTTAGCGCACAGTGGCCCAGATTCAACTTCGTAGGAGTCGACTTCCGCGCACCGATGACAAGCGTGTGACGCAGCTTGGGAGAGGGACCGGACAACACCCTCTCAATGCTAAGGCCTCTCCACCGGCCGCGTGACGTCACGCCAAGGGACCGTGCAGGCCCCGCGCTCCGCGATTTCAGCGCGCCGCGCCCGTCTGCACTATTCGGGTACTGCCGTACGTAGCTGCCTTATAAGTGATTCCTTCATTTTCATTTTTGTCGTTGCTGCAGAAAAGAAATTCGCTAGTTTGTGCGCGCCTTAGGCTATCATTTTATCTGCTTTATATATTTTTTTTATTGCAGAACACCTTATTGTCAAGAAAGTTCGAGCTGCTAATACAGTTTTTTATAATAAACAATTTAGCATACGGCCGCCAATTTCGCATTATTGGTCATTATAATAAAAAATTGATTAGTTAATTTCAATTAATCATCTAATTATTAGGTTCTATCACGTACATGATGTCTGCCGTGCGGTAAAATCCATCCGCACAGACCGCACATGCGTATATCTAGTTGTTAAAGTAGAAGTTCGTGAACATTGAAAAAAAAAACACCGTCTACTGCGCATTGTGTTAGTTTTATTCTGTATTGTGTTTTGCTTAAAGCTTTCACACACAGCAATAATGACACTCACAATAATGTTGCGCTGTTGAGTATTTGTACAGCTAATCTGACCCTTACAATAAAAAACGACGAGACACCAGCAATGAAGTGTGCGCAAAGCATTTTTATTGCTTGGGAATAAAACTTACTTCTTCTTAAGCGTTGCTGCTTTCCGGGCTGCGGCCTTCTGCTGCGCATTGTCTTGTATGGCATCATTTCTTAGTTTGCAAAAGTTGTTTAGAACAACGTTGGTTGCAACGCGTACTACCAAGCGCAGGAGAGTTTGTGCAGTGTGGCCATTTTCACATGTCTCAATGTCGTGTTCGTCCAGGAGGGAAATCGTCTGTGAAATCACGACACCACGTTGATTTCTACAGGAGAGAAAATCTTCCGCGGTTGCTCCAAAAGACAACTTCTCTGCAACTAGTTTAGTCATCAGTACCATGTGAACTGTGCATGGCTGGGGAAACTTCAGCCCTCCTCTCGACAGGTTAGCTATCATGGCAGTATTTTCCGCTTCGATCTCTCGATTTTCAATCACCAATGTGCTGAAGCAAGCAGAACATGAAAGCTTCTTTAAAGCAGCATGAGCAGCGTATCCTGCAATGTAGACAATAGCATCCATGTCAGAGTGGGCGTGTGTAATATCGTCGTCGCTGACAGCCACAGAAAAGTTGCATGGGACAAGATCCTCACTTACGTCTTCAAACTCTGTTTCCTCGCGTGGAAATGTCAAAAGTTTTTGAAGACGAAGCTTCTTCTCACATTCGTAGAGCTGACGCACGGAAATGTGGTACTGTGATCCTGCCAGCTGGCGGTAACGGCCGAACCGGTCTTCTAGCGCATCCGTCTGAAATTTGCCCAGCAGTACGTACTTGAAGTGAAGTTCTTCTAAGCAGTAGCGCGAGAGTTCTACCAGAGAATAGCATGTCAGTCGCAAAGCACTGTGAGTCTCTTTCGTCAGCGAGCCACTGGTGATGTTTATTCTTGCCCAAGCGTCCAACCAGTCCACAACGCCGCTCAGGAAAGCTAACTGTGTGTCATCAACAGACCTTACAGGGTCTTGCATGCTGTCCCTTAGCCTCTGGCCTTTGCAAGGGGTCTTAACATTGACTATTTGCCACCATGTGAGGATAACGTCAATGAAAAGAGCAGTCGACTCAGCTTGAGGAATCTTGAACGCGGAACCATGTGTCCTGAGGGCATTTGAAACAAACTGATTAATGACGTCGAGAGCGAGCTTTACATTTTGCCGCTCCATTGAGGTTGGATTCACGGCTTTTGCGTTCAGTCTGTAAGCAGCCTTCACAAGCGACGTCTTCTCTGAAGAATAAAGCTGCCGCACAGCTGCGAAAGAAGCAGCTTTCATACGAGGAGGCCCTTCGGGCATTGCTCCACTCAAGTCCATTTCAGGGAAATAGAGGCATGTTCCAGGGTTTTTCTGGTTAATCCAATTGTTCCTAATGCACTTCAAGAGATGCACAGGATCGACCACGTAGAAAAGAGGGCGAGCGTTATCGGCTGGATGGGGATAGACAATGCTCACCTGAGGACTTGTAGCAAATAACGACATCATCTTGCGGTTCAGAGCATTGTTGTCCGTTATCACAGCGATAATTTTGAGCCCCATTTTCTCAACATTAATGATTATGTTCTTAGCATGCTCGTGCAAAATTTCTGCGCTCAGTTTGCTCACAGGTAATATGTGAATGACGTCCTTGTTTGCAGAAAGGAGTGATTGTACCATGAACACATGGGCTGTTGTTGCTGGTTCCGTTGAATGAACCGACGATCCTACTATTGTGCCCCCTTTGTAGTCGAAGTATGGTTTTATGTGGATCTCATCGATCATCAGGGTCACTGTCTTCTCGTGGTCTTTCATTGATTTGACTCGTTCTCGGATGTAGGAGAGACAGTGCGGTTGATTTTGCTCCACAAGAGGGTCAGCTTTGTAATTTGAGCAAACACGGCGCAGTGTGGAAGGATGGGGCAGAATGATTCTTGATGCAGCTCTTGTGAAGTGATATGCGTGAGGAGAAATTGAATTCAAAATACTGGCGAATACCAGCAGCTCTGCGCTATACACATGCTGTTTCGCGAGGAGAAGCTCTATCTGCTCAACCAGAAATTTCAGCAAAGAAGACTGTTCTTTCGTCGTATCACTGTCCTCAATGAGGTCTCCAAGCAGTGAACCGACAAACTGCAATACTTTAGTATGTTTCGACTCTTTCGTCACCTCAGGTATATTATGCAAGCCTATCTCGAGTTCTTCTAGCAGCAAGGACAGGCTGGAGGTGTCGCATACTTGAGCTGGCAGAATCCTGCCTGAAGGAAGCGACAGAAGCTTCACTCCATTCAAGAAAACAGAAAGTGACAGATCAGGGAGAACTACCAAGGCGCATTTCACATTAGGTGAAGGATCATTCTCGATGAGAAGGAACCTAACGCACTGCTCATCGACAGAAACGGTCCAGAATTTCGTGTTGCAGATTCCAGGCAACTTAGATTTGAACTCCTCGTAAGATGAAACTTTGTTTCTTTTCTGTTCAAGCTCATTAGACTGAAGTGACTTCCTCATAGCCTCCTGCAAAGCAGCGTTTTCCCTTCTTGCTTTTTTCGTCTCTGGCGATTCACTCCGTCCAGGCGTTGAGGACAAGTATTTTGGGCAGTTTGGAAAAACAGAAGGCGCAGCATCAATCTTCAACTGTAGCCTGTCACGCTTCACCTCTATTATTTTCCCTGTCAGTTCATCTTGGTGTGACAACGTCGTAATGAAGTCGCCTGCGTGGAAGTGCAGTTCACACACCTGCACGAGAAAATGAAGCAAGGCCATTCGCCATGACTCTCCATTGCCTAAAACACTAAGTAAAAAGAGTCTGAATAGTGAACAGCTTTTACATATTTACACAGCTTTTACACAAGCCTTATGCACATCCACAGAACTAAATGCTTCCTGGACAATTCATACATAAGTGTAAGAAGTGATATCATTGCCTACAAAGACAGCATGCCTTTCCGGGAGCGACAGCTCACAACTAAGATAATTACCAGCGCCTATTAAGCAATATTTCAGAGTCTTACCCTCGAATGCTCTGTAGGTGTGAAATCCTTCCGTGGAATGGCTCGCAACCAGGCTTTTCTTCGTACTTCGTCTCTTGGGAAGCAATAAACACGTACTTTGGGACCATTCTGGTAGTTCCCGCGGCACCCGGGAACACAGCACCGGCCCATGTTTCACGAAGTTGCACTCGCTACACGGCAGGCAATCAGTTTCCCATTCGTGCGCTAGCACAGGTACGCACGCCACACAAGAAACGGCCACACGAAACAGACACAGCCGTGCGAGGAGCGAACGGAAATGCACCCAACGCCAGGCTGAAAGACTCAAGCAGCAGCTAGACGCTCACTGCAAGACTGCGTTCGTGTCTGTGCTTGCCCGGGCAAGCGCGAGCACATCGAGGGAGACAACCGAGCGGAGCGGAGCCGCGCTTGGTGAGCAGCCTGACCGGACACTTGGCGTGACGTAGCGCGTGTGGAAAGGAGGGCCTGGAGAGGCCTGAAGAAAGTATTTAGAGGGTGTTGGACCGGATCACAAGAGAGGCAGGCATTCCATGGGCTGGGCGCATACCCTCGCCACATACTGCGCCTCCTCCCACGAGGAGCGCAAATTGTTATTGTTGCTGCGCGAGCTTTCATCGTCGCTTCGGCGCACACGCGGGACCACACGCGCAAACTCTCTCTACATCGTCAGCCCCCAGCGAACGGGGTTTGTTGAAGAATCGCGTCGCGTCAAATGGGCGTTGCGGCAGAACACGAACGCCCTTTCTCGCGCGCGGACGCTGAGCGGCCGAGCCAGCGCCGAGATAAATGCAACTGCTTCGCCGCGAACCCCCGAAAGACGCCGCGGAAAGAAAAAAAGAAAGAAGGAAAGAAAGAAGGAAAGAAAGAAGGAAAGAAAGAAAGGCATGGAAAGAGCGCAGAACGCGTGAGCTGGAGCACGTAGGCAGCTCAGAATGCTCGGCGACCAGAACAACAACAAAAAAAAAAGCTATCGGAACTCGATCGCTCGGCGCTTGTACGCCGCCAAGGCGACAGTGCCCGTCGAAAATAATCTAGATGACTTAATTCTCCAGTATCTCGTCGAGGCTACGACGGTTGGAGACCGGTGCATTGCACGAAGGAGTAGAAACATCGCAGTTTGGAGTGAGCGAGCACCTCAAAGTCTGGAAAGACCGCGCCAGGAACTCCAACAGCAAAGCTGCAGGCTGCCCTCCGCAGTCGCAAGAAACGGTTACACACAACGACGGTCATGGCTGTTCTCAATTTCTTGTATTACAAGGCGACCAGCCCTAAACAGATAAAGAAAAATAGATATCAATTCGGCCCCGCCCTTCCATGTGCTAGCCTTCCTGTTGATTCAGTTGGCAGGTCGACCGCCCAGTCAGGCGGTGCCGGGTTCGATCCCCGGACCAGGACGAATTCTTCTCCCACTGCCAAGTTTCTGAGAGAGAGCTGTGTAGTTTTGCTCTGTAGCCGCACGAATGCGCTTGGGTGGATGCTGATGAAATAATTACGCCCACATCAGTTGGACTCACATGGCTGCGCGACTGCAGCTCGCGATAACGGCGAGATGCGCGCCAAGTTCCCGCGAATATAATCCGCGGCTGCCATCTCCACTGTAGATAGAGTGGAACACACTTTTCAATCGCAATATTTGTTTTCGGGACCTTTATCACTGACCGCGGTAAAAAACAGTTGCTCTCCACACTGCCAAGCGGACAAGAGCGAATCTCGTTCGCCAGAACAAATGCGAAACGAGGTACTCCGTGCCCAACTGATTGCTATGACCCCCGCACACAATTTCAGTCTGAAGGCAACAGGGTGGTACGATATAGGCGAGTCGGTGCGGTGCGATTGCACTGTGGAAATGTACTGTGCTGCAGCTCTGCAGGCTCCAGGGATCAAGGATAACGCCGGCGCAAACACTGACGACGTGCCCGCCATAGGTCTGTGTTATCCTTCACTCAGTCCACGGAGCTCCAGCTCGGCAACGTCCACAGTGTAACAACCCTTTTTTGCTTTTTTTTTGTAACGGAGATTGGAGCCAGGACTAATTTTCTTTGAAGTGTCCACACTGGACAGCAGATGCGACTGTCGACAGCTGGCTTAGACTCTCTGACGCTTCACTGTGAGAAGGCATTTTTTTTTTTCGTCTCTCACACCAAATAGCTGCCGCCAACTTTGGCTTGCAGGATGACCAGACGAGAACGAATTGAACTAAAATAACGGCAACTTTTCCACAGAGAAGCTACGCAGGTGAAACTCAAGCACAGTGCGGAAGACTTCACAAGGTAGCTATGTAAGCTTTTTCGCTCCTCCTGAAGTGAAATGCTTGAGGTACTTGCAGTATGCTCCCCTTGGTGGGATGTCGGAACGTCGCGTGCCGGATCGAGTACACCACGGAGCACAACCCTTACAAAGATTTCTTTAGACAGTCTATAGACTATTCATAGACTTCTGTCTAAAAGTCCACAGACTGTCTACGAACAAATGCTAGGGAACGGTCTATAAGCAATACAAATCCTACAGACAGTCTATAGACAATTTATGGATTTATGGCCATACACTTTTAGTAGACTTTTGTCTATAGACAGTCTATAGACTATGAATAAGCAAAAAGAAATATTTATAGGAAGGCAATAGAGTTTATAAGAAGTCTATAGATTATCTATAGATCATTTTTATAAAGGAAAGCTCCCAATTTATTTCGACCAATTGAGGCACTCGCGCACCGCATTCGCAAAGCAGCTATAGCTACCCTTTTTTGTTTGCATCCATCTCGAATCAAAATGCCGCACCCGCAGCCGGATGTCGAACCCTCGACCTCGTGTGTGCAGCCGAACGTCACAGCCATTGCAGTCACCGCGGCCCGGTGCTCTCTTTGCATAAGTCCTCTCCTTTGTGCAAACAACAAAATCGATGCCGCTCCGCGCGCCCCGCCGCAGAGCGTGATCGCCGGAGCCTGCTACACAAAACGGCATCGCGATAAACGAAGCGACGACGAGTTTGCGTATTACGACCCGACGCAGTCTCTAATCTCGCTGGAAAGCCTCCGGTTGGCGCCAGCGATATCTCGGACACGACGGCGTTCACGGCGCCCGGCGGTAACCTGGAATATACGAAGACGATAAAGGTGCCCTGGAGGGGAGAGATAGATGCTATCGGAGCGCCCTCCTGTGGACATTGTTTGCGAACACCCCGGTTCCTGGAAAAAAAAAAAACGACCACCAGAAAGATATAGGCGCGCGACCGCAAGCGTGACCCGCAAGGAGGAAAAAGCGCCCGAAGAAAGACGCGCTCGTCCCGTAAGCTTCGACGTGGGAACCACGGGCACCTGACACCGGGGTTCTCCGGGATTCGGGAAGCGTCGCGCGACCAGGCCCTGCAGTGTAGCGCGGCGATAATCAGGCCCTGATGAAGAGGCGGCGAGCGAAATGCGCTGGATCCCTGATGGGAGCAAAAGAAACAACAAAAATAAAAGGAACAGAGAAAGCGAATTTGACCGGGTTACTGACGCACAACGCTTACGGCTCATTCATATTCGGATATTAGTTGGCATATCACTCGCCCTCTTTTGCCGATAGAGCTCGGTCGTTAAGTAACGGCGCAAAGTTTTCGCGCTGAACAGAAGCTGCATGTTGCCCGGTGCAGGGCTGTTTTGATACATAACACGTGCTGTGTTGTGCTGTGGCCGCAAATTCGCAGCAGGCCCACATTCAAGCACGCAAGCATTTTGTTCGCCATTTTCTGAGTATCGAACAGCTGCAGACTCGCTTTGAATCACGCTCACGGCTCCATTACCGCCATACTGAACGCCACTAGCCTTCGCAATGCTTGAGACTTTTTATCAATTTGCGATCTGCGTGCCTGCCTACTCCTCGTGCGCTTTGACGTGTCTAACATGACAGCCTGACAGCTGGCGTTTCACACAGCGGCAGACTTGCGAATTTACTGCCTGAGGGTATACCGCAGCCTCAACAATGCCTAGAAAGCACCGGAGCACGCTCATCACGACGCAAGGAAATGGCCGCTCATAGTTGGATTGAACTAATTATGATCGTCAGCTATAAAATAAGCATTCGTTTATATCATTTATTTATTTAGGAATGCTGTAACCCTCAAGTGAGGACCATTACAGGACAGGAAGTTTCGAAAAATATGAAAAGAATTTCAGGTACCGACAATAAAGTATCGCAAAACGTGGTCAAGGCATCAACACGGAGACAGCAACGACTAGCAAAAAAACATGGGTGAAAGCACTGATGGGCATACGAGAAACTGTCACTTCTCTTGTTGCCCATAATATAATTAAAAAAAAAGAACATTCAAACTCTGACATTTTGTGCGGCTACAGCGCAGTCCGGAAGGCCGTTCCACAAATTAACCCAAGAAGGAAAAAAAAAGAGTTTGGGAAGCCATCTAGGCGTGCATGATAAGGCAGTATTGTCGCACTGTGGTTCAAACGTGCACTGCGTTTTAAAGCAAGGTGAATATATACGCAAGACACAGTATGTCGAAATTGTTATATTTCGGTCGATTCTCAGTGTCACGTAAGTCAGTTCGAACCTTGCAACCGCTTCTTTCATATGCTATTTCTCCATTTCACACGTTACTGTTGCTCAGCAGAGCTAGAGCACCGAGAACCGTTGCTAACACATCCCCCCCCCCCCCCCCCCCCCCGATCCCTCAAGCTGCTGTGCCAACCGCCAGATTCCAAATTCGTTTACTCGGTTTCCTGGACGCTGCTATGCCTGTATCTGTTTCATCTCGCAACAATCGCGGGTTACTCCGGTTACGCCACTTGCGCGTCCTTCCTCTGTTGTAACGACGTGACAAACCAGCACTAAACGGCTCCGAGTGCGAAAAGGAAAAAAAACAATACGCGGGGGGGGGAAAATGAAAGTTCAGGAACGAAGAGACTCGAAAGACGGCGAAACTCGCGCACCGGGAGACCGCGGCGGCGACCCAAAAACACAGCGGGCGGCGACACGAAAGCGCGCGCCAAGGATGTCGCGCGGGAAACCGCATCTCCCGCGCCTTTGCTTCTTTCTCTTCCCCTCTTTCGCTTTCTTTTCTTTTCTTCTTCGCTTTCGTCGCTTCAAGCCGCGCGACACCGGCGGCGCAGCTGCGAGCGGAGTAAACAGAGCGTACGCTAGGAAGGCGAGAATCGAGAAAGAGAAAAAGAAATAAAGCAGAATAGAAAGAAAGAAATGAAGAAAGTGTTAAAAGTACGGAGCCAGGAAGGAACCGGGCGGTGGAGGCGGGGCCGCGGAAAGGGGGGGAGACTCTGGTTGCAGCCAAGTTTTCCCAGAGACCGCGGCCCGAAACACGGCACCGGCAGTCGAGTCGTGCCGGCGCCAGTGGCGAGTGCAGCCCGCGGCTTCGCTGGTGGTGGTGGCGGGAAGCGCACATGGCAAATAAAGGAAAGAGGAGAGAAGGAAAAGGACGGAAACCAAACACTTCGAGAGAGGAGAAAGAAACCACATCGCACCCGACGATCTCCATTGCTCGCCCTGTTTCCCGAGAAGCCGTTCCGCTCCCCCTCTCCAGACCCCAACACTCTCGCTGCGAACAGCCAACGACAGACCCGCATGTGCGCTCATCGCACGCGAGGAATGCGCTGCCCCTGCAGCCGAAAGGCGTTGTACTACTAATAATAATAATAGTTTAACTATTATTATAGTAGTGGATACGAAGTTGAGAACGACATGTTCATTTCACGCACCCTGCACTGGACGGCGCTCTAAATTTGATCACCGCTAGTGCGCAGGTGACCACGTCAATCATCGTCATTACTCGAGTGGAGTCTACAGCAGGAGGCCCTTCTCTCAGCGACCTATAATTAATCTCTTATTTCTTGTACGAGTGCAGACCGCGGCCGCGTCAATACAGAAAAGCTTGCCACTGCGTCGAACTCCGGGTCGCCCTCAATTACGTTTTCTTTCTCAGGGTATCCGCTCCGACTCTCTAAAAGGCCCCACGTTGTCAGACAAGCGCATAACATATCCTGCGCACTACAGCCCAGAGTCGATCTCGGCGAGAAAAGAGCCCGCTGTACGAACAGCGTGCGTACGAAGAAGTTGTTAACGATCGAAGTGTATTTCATACCGAGTAGATAACGGAGCTCGGTTCGAAGAAAACAAGTTGCGTGGCCGCGCGCGCGCGCACGCACGCACGCACACACACGTGTTCTGCGTCTGGGATTTCCTCCACGTCGGAGATCTCCCTGAAACCAAATCAACCAGCTTCGAAACAGTCACGCCCTTCTATCATTGAAGTCTTCGATCCAAGCTGTTTTTAGTTTAAAAAGCATGGCCCTCCTCTCCCTGTACGAGCGCTTGAAAATCAACCTCATATCAGGACAATTCGTTTGCGACCATGTGTCCACATGCCCCATCGTGCTCTTACATAAGGTGCATGATCATATGACCCGCATACATAGTAAAAGCGAGACGTTAGATTTCCTGTTCTGTCCATACTTTCCGAACTACGGGCGGTTCTCGGAGACCCGTTCGAGCTCCACAGCCTCTCATCGTTCCCGTACCTTTGCTTCGGCCCCATATACACACAGCCTTTTTTTTTTTCAACTTTATTCGAAGAAGAAAGGAGAGCCACTTCCTTCAATCGAAAATTTCTCTCTCGGGATCATCGCGCCGTTGCTCGCTTAAATCCACTCCTAGTCCCTAATTGCCACTTGTACTCATTCCAAGCTAAAAATACGCAGAGAGAAAGCAATACTGACAAAATTCACTGGCAATATAGTCTGAAGACAACAGCCGTTCATAAACCGAGACTCCACCTTCGCGAGGATTCGTGATGCTCCCGACCAAACTAGCCATCTAGACTGCACACAAGCCATACTTCACCAATCTAAACCGAGCCCAGTTGGGCAGCCTCGCCCCGACCGCTAATGCGGGTCTCGTCGAAGAAAAGGACGGATGCTTTGCAGAAACCGCGAGAGCGCAGGACGCTCGCTAACCGCGTGCGAGAAAAGCTGCACCGAAGCGGATCGCGGCGGGAGACGGATGCTGCTCCAATTACTCTTTCAACCCGCGCAGAGAGAGAGAGACGATCGCTTGCAGAGAAGAGCGCCGCCCGCAAGGAGCGCTGGCATCTGCGGCTCCACGGAAGAGCGCCGGGGCGCGGCCTTCGAATGAGGAGATAAAAACCGGAGGGCAAATGAACGGCGGCCACGGAAACGCCAATCAAGATCACAATCTCGCAGCTGCAATTGGGGTGCAGAAGAAGGGAGCCACGCGGTCTCCGCACTGGGCCCGCCCCTCCGATCGTGCACTGCACTGCTGCGATTGGGAGCAATTCAGTGCAGCGCAGACATGCCCTACCCGCGCTGTCTTCTAAACGCTGCTTGAAAGATTTGGAGAGAGAGAGATGAGGTAAAGAATGGAGAGGCAAGAAGGGTTAGCCGGCAGCTGTGGCCGGTTGGCTCAACTACGCTTGGGGAAAGGGTAAAATGAGCGAAAGGTTCGGTTTATGGGGGTTTAACGTCCCAAAGCGACTATGAGGGACGCCGTAGTGAAGGGCTCCGATCACTTGAGGTTCTTTAACGCGCACTGACATCGCACAGTACACGGGACTCCAGAATTTTGGCCTCCATCGAAATTCGACCGCCACGGCCGGGATCGAACCCGCGTCTTTCGGGTCAGCAGCAGAGCGCACTAACCATGCACTGAGCCACCGAGGCGGCAAAATGAGCGAAAGAGAAGAAAAGTCGAGTGCGTTTTGTTTGGGGATAGTTTTATGAAAAAAAAAAAAAGAGGAAAGGGAGGGGAGACTTATACCACCATGGGTGTGTAGGCGGCGCCCGTGTGTACCTCGTACCTTTCGTGCACTTTGCGACCAGGGCAAATGGCGCACGAGATGTGCCCATCCTTGTACATGCTGATATGATCTGCACATATATGAAGAGGTGTGACCTGCTTCGAGGCAAATACCGTCGGTCGGTCCCGTTCGCAATCCCCGGTAAACAGAGACGAATGCGGGGCCAGCACTGACAACACGAGGGTGTCACCTTGATGCGCATCTTGATGCAAAAGATATGTGAACAGCAACGGGCATCGGAAAAGCGACCCGCGGTCCCTGTGCAAACAGGAGAGGCGAAGCGGTGTTGAGGTGCCTGGGAAAGAGTCCGAGCTACGATTGTGCCGCCATGTCGGCAGAGGAGCGTGTCTGCGGCGGTGACGGCAACTGCTGGAGATCTATTAAAGAAGAACAGTGTGCTCGCTCCCTCAAAGAGGTCACCAGATACTTGTTCGTGTACCACACCGGTCGAAAACCATCCAGCGTAAAATTAGAATCCGATACAGGCTATCCCTCCTATGGGCTCGCAGCTGTTCGCCTCACTTTAAAAGCCCCCGTAGCGCCTTAGAATAACCTTTAACCTTTCCCGAATTCGGTCAACCGAGACAGATACTATTTAAACAAACCACGCGCTCCAAAGTCAGCGCAAACTGGCGAAGGCACCTGCACCTCAGCAACGGCAGGCACGGTTTCAGCGGCCTCCCTATACATACGCCCGCGCTGCACACAATCAAAATGGCTGCGGCAGGTGTGACTACGCCCACCCCCTTGCTTTTATTACGAGAGCACATGCTCCTTCCTTAGGCGCTCCGAGGAGAGAGAGATTCACGATGCACGCGAGATTAGGCGAGATCTGCGGCGACGCTTGCGGCTAACTGCGCGCGCAGTCGGCGGTTCCCCGACGGACAGGGAGCGTAAAGGAGAGTTTTATGGTTCCCGTCTCGCGCACGCGCGCGTGCGATAGCATCGTATAAGGAGAGAGGATCCGCCCGAGGTGCAGTCGCACTCAGCCGGCGTTTGGCGCCGTCGCCAAGGCGAAGCCGTCACGAAACGCGTGCGGCACGAAGCGCCATCACGAGACGGCGATGAAAAAAAAAGCGCACGGGAACAACTAACGCAAGCGGGGGGGGGGGGGGGGGGGGGGGGGGGGGGATCCCGAGCAGCAGCTTGAGATGAGGCACATGTATACGCGAGACAATACGAAACACTGTAAAACGCGCGCACACTCCCCGATTCCGGGGGCCCCCCGAAGAGTCGCACGCGAGCCTAGCCGGGACGCGGTCTAGAGCGCACGCAGTCTCATATCGAAACTGACGCGAGATAGCGAAACACGGAAGTCGAGGTGTAATCAGCGTGAAGACGCCGCGCCGCAGGCAAATACTACACACACACAGTGTGCACTCTCCCGATGGGTTTCCTGGTCTCGCGCCTGTGCGTGTGTGATATCGCTGCGCGAGGCCTAAAGCGACAAATCGACGAAGCGGCTGACAACTTCACGCACGTCCACGAGGGTCTTTACCTAAATCTGTTTGCTCCCAATGCTCTGGCAGCGATAGCCACACGAGGGTCTTTATCTGGGGTGAACCACGTAGGGGTCGGAGCTGCCGAAAACTTCCACTTCCACCCAGTGGGATGAACAGGCGCCCTGAAGAATCTGAACACCTCCGCAGTCACGTGACACAAACCGGCTTAGCTCGGAAATAATAATAATAATAATAATAATAATAATAATAATAATAATAATAATAATAATAATAATAATAATTGGTTTTGGGGGAAAGGAAATGGCGCAGTATCTGTCTCATATATCGTTGGACACCTGAACCGCGCCGTAAGGGAAGGGTAAAGGAGGGAGTGAAAGAAGAAAGGAAGAGAGAGGTGCCGTAGTGGAGGGCTCCGGAATAATTTCGACCACCTGGGGATCTTTAACGTGCACTGACATCGCACAGCACACGGGCGCCTTAGCGTTTTTCCTCCATAAAAACGCAGCCGCCGCGGTCGGGTTCGAACCCGGGAACTCCGGATCAGTAGTCGAGCGCCCTAACCACTGAGCCACCGCGGCGGGTAGCTCGGACAGGGCGCAACAGTTTTGATGACAGGGCATAGCGAACTGAGCAGTTAGCAAATGTATACAAAGGTGGCTGAGCATGCAGGGCTGCTGCTCCCGTGACTCAGTCGCTCTCGTATCTTCATTCCGACAGGAGGGCAAAACAGTAGACAGTTTCTGCTTGTACCCTTTGTTTGGTTGGTTGTCCATTTTCTCTCCTCTTTCGCCATAATTCTTGCGCACGCTGTGCGGCAAGATATGCACGCAGATCCCCCCCAGCTAACTATACGTGCTGTTTGGTCCAATGTTCGGAGGAATCCCCCAAGGTAGAGTGGGTTTGTAATAAGGGAGTAACTACTCGTTACCGTCCACTCAAGCACTGCCACGCGGCTACAAAGCAAAGCTACACAGCTTCCACAGAAACTTCGCAGTTGAAGTAAAATTCTTCTTGGTACGTCCGAGGTTCGAGTCCCGGAGCACCGCTTCACCGGGCCAGTCACTCTACACCTTCTGAGCTAACCTTGGCATAACGTAGGGCGAGAGCGAATCGATCAACTGGAAGTGGAAACGGCGTTGGTCCAATGTCTAGGGTCTGTGTTAAAGTCGCTGAGCGGCAGCAACCGTTTCCGCCATTTACTCCCGTAAGCGGCGACGTGTTTGACGCAAATCCACGCAGACGCCTAAACTTGATCTCAGTTACTGAGTCAGGAGCGAACGCAATCGGCTCGCTGCAGATAACAAGCGGCGTTAATGACGACGCCCGGCAACACGGGAAAAAATGAAAAAAACCTGTCCGTTCGTCCTTGGCGGTTTCCTATGCATAGGCGGCCGCTGTCACCGCGACGCCCATAAGGAAGAAGGCCCGCGGAGCGTCATTTGCGACGCGCCATTCGACGCTTTCTCGCAGACACCGCGCTTCTGCAAACGACTGGCAGATGGCGCGCGAGACAGGGAACCACGTGGGTTCACGCTTGCCCGCTTCGTTTCTTCACAGCATTTCAGCCAATCCCTCCGTAATCACTGAAGCGTCACTCTATGCGAGGAGCGAAAAAAAAAAAAAACAAGGCAAGATGGGCCCCGACAAAGAGATTGGCTCAAACACGCATGTTTCGCAGTGACCGAACGCTCCGCGAGTGCGACCTTGGACGAGTAACAACTGGACGCCCCACTCCAATTGTAGTCAACACAATGCTGTGCGCGTGTGTTTTTATTGCTCCATCATGAACTAATCACGCGCACAACCTGTAGTAGTAGTAGTAGTAATTGTTTTTTTTTTTTTGGGGGGGGGGGGAAGGAAATGGCGCAGTATCTGTCTCATATATCGTTGGACACCTGAACCGCGCCGTAAGGGAAGGGTAAAGGAGGGAGTGAAAGAAGAAAGTGTGCACATTTCTTATTGTGTAAATAGCTTGTGTATATTTTATTTACCTCTCCCTCTATCCTCTCTTCCTGTCCCCTCACCTCTTTCATTTCATTTCTCCATTCTGCCTGCTATCCTTTATTTCCGCTGTCCCAGCTCAGGTGCTTCAGTATCGATGGCAGATGCCGGGGCTAGCAAAAATCTTTCCCTTCCTTTTTACTATTATTTTAATAAAACCACTTACTACTACTACGCATGTTTCGAACATCGGGCTGCCCGTTCCCGCTGAAAGCACGCAATTTCCTGAATGCGTGGGCACAACAGGCAACAAGCAAATGGCACGAGTCACGCACACGCGTGTGCACGTATACGACGGAATGCAGCTGCATGGAGTCATGACACACGGAATCCGCTGTATAGCAAACAAGGTGCTTAACGCGTTATCGACACGTGACGGCTTTTAATGTCCTTTACGCCGACCCAAGGAGCACAGGGCGGTGCTGTCAGAAAGAGGAAAAATGTGAGAACTCACTTCCTCGTGACATGTGCCACGAGCAAAGAAAGAAAGGTTCGTGCTCGTCGTGTCATCCAGCGTGTCTCTCTCGTCCTGCCCCGAGCGATCGCGCCAATAGAAACGCGAGGCAAGCAAATAAGACGCGAGCGATAACCCGCGGGAAGAACTAATCACACGCGCGCCGACAAAGGAGATGGCGATCTCTCCAGACTCGGTTTACGTACTACACCGACATCGGCCCGAGCCGACCAGCGTGCTCGTGCAGGTCTCGTTAAACGCCGCGCCGTTTCCGCGACAGCTGCGCCCAGTCTTCGAAGGTCTGTCACGTGCGGCTTTCTTTACGGGGACCGCTATCGGCCAGCCGCCGAACAAAACGATCGAGCACGCGTTTCGAATGGCAAGTAACGGCGCGGGCTCTCTAAAGGCGATCGGTCTCTCCAGCGGTAGTTGCGTGCAGTGTGTGCAAATAGCGCAAACAGGATGCGTCGTTGGCCGGTCTGGTGCCGATAGGTTTGAAAGCGAAGGGTTGCGCTGTTTAGATCAAAAGAAAGACAGGACCCAGGACTGGCGGAAATGGCGCCAGTCCCGTTCCGGTGTCTGTCTTGCGATCGTCTATACAGCGCGGCATCTCTCTTTAAAATTGGAGTAACACGGACAATTGAGCTAGTTGGTACATCTTAGTCATTCTGTCCTTCGTGTCTTTCTCTTTGTGTCCCCTGTCGCAGCGCTTTCGAAAGTTTTCATCTCTTTAAAACTGTGTACAGTGTTTCACAAAAAAGAAACGCAACATTGCGCGGGCTAGGGCTGCAAGAGTAAAGGAGCGGATGAATATACGAAGCCAGAACTTTGGTCGACGCTCCGGAACACTTGCGCAGGGTGGTTGACTATGCAGTCATGACAATAGGCTGACGCCAGTGGTTGGAGGGCCTCATTTGCCGCTTCTTTCTTGAGCTGTACCCGACTAAACCCGACCAGGCGGCATTCCGCCAAAACCGGCTGTAGGGGCGGATTTACGGGCAGCTCTTGGAGGGTGGGGGTAAGGGGGAAGAAGTGGTCGCATTTAAACCATATATTTGTTAGACTTTTTAAATAGAGAAGAAGGGGTTCAGCATGGTTTGCTTACGCGAAATTTATCGCCCTTCTCCCCGTCCCCTTAATTAAATCTGACCCCATTGGGCAAGGGCTATCAAGCAGCGTTAGGCAGTCAAGACAGCGCAGGCCAAAGCACCGTGTCCATGAGCGGAGTGATGAGCTTTGACTGCTCAGCTCCTTCACCCGCGATAAAGCAGATCTCTCCTTCTTAGCCCTGAAATTAGTGTGCTACACTCCTACGCGCTCCAGAACAAAGGCGAACGACACCGCGAAGCTTGCGACGTGGGCCCAAAATGCTGTACTACGACTCATAGCCTATAAGAGCTTTACCATCCTGACGCAGCTAGCTGTTTCCTCAGCGCTGCACGGTCTCACTGCAACGGAATACGCTTTATACAGCGGGTGACAGAATGGGACAGTACGACAGCAAGTGTGGGAGCGGCACCATGAAAGAACAGAGCAAGCAAGCAAGCAAGCAAGCAAGCAAGCAAGCACACCCACCCACCCACCCACCCACCCACCCACCCACCCACACACACACACACACACACACACACACACACACACACACACACACACACACACACACGCACACACACACACACACACACACACACACACAAATCATGCGTCAAAAGAGCGCACAAAAAATAGCAAAGCGTAAAAACAGTCCCAGTTAAAACCTGCCAGGAAAAAGCCAAAATTTCATTTCGCGAAAAAACAAAAATCCTTTTTTTCCTTCTAAGTATTAACCTATCCAGTTCCTTAATGAATCGCTGAAACGAGCAATCGCTAACTGCAATGGCCGCTGCCGTCTGCAGTTGTGATAGTTCTCCGCTCCCGCTGCGCTGCAGCCGTACTGCACTGCGCTGTTTTGTCGCCGTGCTGTTTTTTCCCCGTACTCTTCTGTCGTCGCGTTGGTTTTTCCCTGTGCTGTTTTGTCGCTGGGTTTTTTTTCCGGCGTGCTGTTTTGACGCGTGATGTTCTTTTTCCCTGTCCTGATTTGGTGCTAGGCTATTTTTGTCGCTAAAGTTGTATTGGCCACAAACTCGCATTCCCACCGTGGTCGCACCGCACCACGTGACCAACCACGTGACTAGTCACATGACCAAGCTATGCCTTAGCTTTCGCTACGTATATCCTGGCATAGCCGAGCTAAGCCACTGCCATTTGTTTTTTCCCTGTGCTGTTTTGACGCATGCTGTTCTTTCACGTCCCCGTGAAAGCGTGCGCCTCTACACTCAACCTGCACAGCTCCCGCAAGGGCTGCACGGAATTAGACGCCGCGGGTCCCGTATGCACATACAGAGGCATGAGAGATAGCACGCATTCCCCGTGTGAAAAGGCGTCCTTCCTCGTCGCACTCCCATATATACGGGCGGGACGCGTACGCGGACGCACGGGGCAGCCGGCAGAGGAGGAGGAGGAGGATCAGTGCCAGGCATCGCGTGCGAAACGGAGCGGCAGCGGTGCCCGCGCGGTGCGCGAGGTGAATTTGTTTGTCGCCGCTACGAGGCCGGCATTCCCGATGAAGCGGGGGGGATAACAAAAGCGTTTCGGGCCAAATGGATTGATTCGCGAATGAGTTCCAAAAACTGAAACACCCCCGGAGGGTGCGCCGGTGCCTGATAGGGCGCCCCGGCCGTCGACCACGATCTGAGGCGGGCATCCGTCACCCGATAAGGGGAGCCGGTCGGCAGAGAAGCGCGTGCGGGCACGGCACACGGTGCGAAATGAAGAAGAGAGACAGAAATAAACGAACACTGCGGTTTCCTTCTTGATCGCTTCCGACGACGAGAAAGAAAGGGCCGCGCGCTGCAGCAGAGACAGGGAGTGATCAATGCTGCAGCGAGAGATAACGCGCGCGGCGGCCAGAACACACACAGCCCGCGGAGGAGTGAAACTGGTTCCCGCTTATGCAAACGAAGAGCGCCGCGCTGCGAGAGCAAAAGGAAGGGGGGGCTCGCTATTACAGCGCGCGCGGGACCCACGGAGTGGTTATGCGCCCGCCGCAAAACAATGCGAAGCACGCGCGAAATCTTGATGGCCCCGCTCACACCCTGTATATAATACCGGGCGCCGCACAATGCGCCTGAAGGAATGAGCTTTCGCGGCGAGCGATCGCTTCCTCGTTACGTTGGGCGCCGCCGTTTCCCCAGCAGGAAGCCGCCGGCTGAGGCGCCGGAAGTGAGGCCGCGTGACGTCATTGGGCTCAGTGAGCTACGAACCAAAAAGCACGGGATTAAGTCGATGTTAGAAGGCCGTACAGGTATCAAACGCTTTGGAAGAAAATGTCTCTCAAAAAGAAGGTCGTTGTCCTCTGGATAAACTAAAATGCAGCGAATCAGCGAAAAGCCGCACTCTGCCGTCAGTCCAAAGCAAAGGCCGGATGTAGCCAATGCCTCGCAGCTGCGCGACGCATACGGTTGCCGCGACACATACGTCACGCAATCACGGGCATCACATTTAGGAGCACCACGTCAGGGACGGAAATGCCTCCTTTATTTATGACGCATCCACGTGTACGCAAATGCCAATCTGTGTTCAACTCGTGCGAGCCTACTTCTTACGTAATTTGAAGTAAGGCTGAATAAGTGAAAATTGAGCTTCACTGCACACGAAGTAGGTCCCACTGCGTCTGGCATCCGAGCTATTCTTCCCCACAGCCTCCCGCACTCCGGATGAAAGGCCAGATCATACGAACAAGACCTCGCCCGTAAAACGGTCTCTGTGGTCGAGTCAGTTTATATCGTCCCAATGGACGAAATTTCTCGGAAGTCTCCACGAACTTTGCAAAAGCCGACGCTGTGTGAGGCTGCACAAGTAGAATTTAAAACTAAACGCTGCCTCCCTAACAAACGCCACCAGTAACCTGCACATCTCCTCCATTCTGTGAGGCTTTGGATCTGCACCTCGGGACATCGCCATTTGGGAAACCCACTGTACGAAAACTCCTAGAGACAAAACAATGAAATTCAAGCTAAACCGCCTGCGTGCGCTCTTTGCGAGGCGTTCAAGAAACTAGCATTAAGTAGTGGAGTAAAAAAAAAAGATACATACAAAGAAGCGAAAACGAAGACATCCGACAAGCGCCACCTATGAGGTGGAATATGAAATGCGAGCGCTTCCAAGGCCAGGCGCTGTTGTAAGTCAAGCCGGCCAGCCAACCGAGCAGATACAGCAACTGACAAATCAAACACAAACCGAGAGGCTCGTCCCCCCCAATGCATACGCAGGGACGACGGACGGGCCCGGGCACGGAGGTCAAACCGGAGACACCATCGTTCTTCTGCTTTTTCTTTTCCCGCGCCAAGTATGCGCGTGTCTCCGCTCCCACACCCACGGCCACTTTTTCACTTACACCACTCGCTGCTTCCTCCACTCTCGTTCGCCCATTTCCGAGCGGCCGGCACTCCGTCTCCTCCGACAGAAACAAACGGCTTCTCCAGTCACGCCTCCGGCAGACAGATACACTTTACGTGGAAGCGGAATCGGCGCACAAGAAAGGGAAATCGCAAAACCAACAAAGGACAAGCAGATAAAGCCAGCGGGAAAAGGAAAACCAGCTGCCCGGGTGAGAAACGCTCGCACGTTCTATACAAGCCTGTCCCGACCGCGACCAAACGGGACAAGCACTCCGGCTTCGCCGCCGTAGTCTATGCGTATTCAAGTGCGGCTCAGTCCGGAGCAGGCACGCATGACCAACGGGACCGCTTAGCATTTGCTAACAACGACGCGCTGTCCGGCGCGAGACGGCGACCGAGATATAGGCCCAGTGCGGCTTATGTTCTCGGTCTCCCCAGAAAGCATGCAGCGCTGCAGAAGCTACGGCTGGACACCAGCGAACCAATCAGTGTGATCGGCTACATAGACCTGCTTGCGGTTACTGTTGGCACCAAAAAACTAGAACGGTTATACTATACCAAGTATAATAGAGAGAGACGGGCTAGTTGGTGACTATTAGTAGAATGCATCTTGAAGCCACGCAAACAAAAAAAAACGCGCTCTGTCCTGTTAGTTTCTTCCTCGTCCCTTGTCTTTTTTGCGTGGTTTCAAGATGCATCATACTATACCAGTCGGTTAGGACATTGTGTTAGAACAGTTCGTTAAACAGTCTGTTCTGATGCTTCGGTCAGAATGGTTCACTTAGAACGGTTTGTGACTATGCGGTACCTACTTCGCTGGTCGGTTGCGATAAGCCTACCGTAGGGTAGAACCATGACGAGCTACAGCTCCTAGCCCGACTCGAAATGCGAGCAAGAACATTGTGACCCCCCCCCCCCCCACACACACACACAACACACACACACACGATTCCTTGAGGCCGGCATAGCCTCCAACTTCTACAACGCTGCACCGTATTAACGCGACGTAGTGTGTAGGGGTCCAGCGGCGCAGGTTCGCCGGCCCCCGAAATGTGCGCGCGCGAGCGCGGGTATGTACACATATACACCGCGCATGCGCAGCCTTCACATCTGGAACAGCTTTCGCCGCCCGCTGCGCGCACGTGCGCGCGCAACGGGCGCATTACGCGCGCACTGCGGCCCGCGCGTCGACCTGCCCTGCCCTTGGAAAATACGCCGTGTATGCCACACTTTGTGCAACAAGGCGGCGGCTAAATCGAACGCTCCCGGAACTGCGCGCGAACGAAATTGCTACTCGGGATCACTTCGCTGGTGATTCTATCTTGTCTTTACGCTAGGGGACTATAGGGGGGGAGCGCGAAGTGAATGTAACGAGCTTGCTCGTGGTGTAAAGCATGCGCTCTCTTTTTACTTGCGACGTGATAAAGTTGAAGAGAGTGAAAAGTGCGCCGACAGATGCGGCTGAGGCACTTTGGTGGTGCTGAAATTACGACAGTTACCGTTGGTTGATTGAAGGCGAAGAAAAAAAGAAGAAACTAGGCGAAAGAGCAAGCGAGAAAAAACATACTGGCAAAGTGTCTCATGAAGAAGGAGTGGACGGCAAGGCGATGCAGCCAGCAGCGTGGTCTCCGTCGCTTATGTTGGGCGTTGTTCCGTTCTGTCGCATGATGGGGAAATAAAGAGAGAGAATTGACTGTGTTCGCTTTGCCGAAAGAAAATGAACAGGGGCTGGCGCCGAGCACAACACGACGAAACCCCGATACGATGTTTGGTGAACGTTTTTAGTGCAGATAAAACTTGTAAGCAAAATGCGCGCAACAAAGCACAGCAGTTTTTTTCTCCGCGCTTGAACAATCTATCCAGGGCAAGAGGCTCGAATCCGGTGTCATCGCTCGTCTAGTGCGTTTGATCACTTTACCTGGAACCGCGCAAAAAAAATAAACAGGAACCCGGACCCCTCACAAGGACTGTTTCTGCACACACGGTGCCTAACCGCACTCCTGTTGGCCAGAATACGAGGGCCGAACGTGGCAAACGGAATCTTGCGGAATTCGTCTGAACGCCGACTTGATCAACGCTATGCGCGTAGTAGTAGTAGTAGTAGTAGTAGTAGTAGTAGTTGTTGTTGTTGTTGTTGTTGTTGCAGGTTGCTTAGTAGTAGTTTATTGAAGATAATTATAAACAAAAGAAGGAAAAGATTTTTGCTAGCCCTAGCATTTGCGAACCCGACCGCGGCGTCTGCGTTTTTATGGAGGCAAAACGCTAAGGCGCCCGTGTGCTGTGCGATGTCAGTGCACGTTAAAGACCCCCAGGTGGTCGAAATTATTCCGGAGCCCTCCACTACGGCACCTTTTTCTTCCTTTCTTCTTTTACTCCCGCCTTTATCCCTTCCCTTACGGCGCGGTTCAGGTGTCCGCCGAGATATACGAGACAGGTACTGCGCCATTTCCTTTCCCTCTAAACCAATTATCATTATTATTAGCCCTGGCATCTGCCAGCGCTATGCGAAGCACCTGAGCTAGGGCAGCGGAAATAAAGGGATAGCAGGCAGGCTGGAGAGAGCGTACTTGAGCGCACTAGCTGAGATCGGTGAAGGGACCAACAGACTACCACTTGTAACACCTCCTTTCCTGCGCGTCGGCCTAATAAGCGACTGCGACGCTGTTGTAGAGCATTGTGTTGACAACACAAACAGATTTCTGATATTAATCCGAGAGCGTTAGAGCGGAAAACGGAAAGCTTTTCCGAGGTAAAGCCGTGCGCGCTGTCGCACTAATTCAGGATTGGTCGAGAGGTGCGAGGTCACACTTTGAAAGCTGTGGAATGAAAATTATTAAAACTCAAGTTAAATTGCGACAGTGACGTAGTAGCATGACTGAAACGTCGTTACGACATACGACGATGGAAAGTAAATTAATTTCGCTGAAAATAAAACTACGGTAATCAGTCCGAATCAAGCCCACTACCTCTGGGCTGCGAGAGAGGCGCGTTACCCGCAACCCACCGAGTCACCTTCGTCCGGCTTGGTTAAAGGGAGAACTTGGGTGTCTTACGGTGCATCACGTGGTCTTCCTTGCCTGCGATTTACGCTAATTAGTGTCTGTAACAAAAGCAGGTAATAATTAAGAAAGAAAGCACCAAACAACAATTGACGCTCTCGCGTCATACCCTTCGGGCGAAGCTTAAGCGTCCCTCCAATTTTTATGCACGATAGTCATAAATCCTCAGGTGCTTCGCAGCGCGGCTAAAGCGAAAGCACCGCGGTGCAGTGTCCTCAAAACTCTGAACAGAAAGGAGTAAAAAAGGAGTACACTATCCTCTAGCAGGGGATGCGCTAGAGGGCAGCTTGCTCTCCTTTTCACTCCCTTATATAGGTGTATTCGTGTTTAGAGGGCACACTCCGCAGTAAGGACGAGCGAGCGTACTTTGTCACCGCAGCTAATAATATAAGCGCACCAATCAGAGCGTGCAGCAGCACACTAACGGCTACACTGAATTCCACAGGCGGCTCCGCGAAAGCGAAACGAACATTTCGAGACTTCCCGAAGGGGGCGCACCTGTACAATCTATAATGAAATGCGTCCGGTTTCGCCCGACAACCCCTTCTCATCGGGCCCTTATACACACAGCGGCGGCCGCAATTACGTGCGACGTGGCAAAGCACGGCAGGTGAAGAGGGAGGAGGGAATGGAGGAGAGCAGAGCAGGGATAAATACGATGCGCGCGTTAAAAGCGGTGCCACAATGGCGCGCGCAAAGTAGCTGTACATCCTCTTCTATCCAGTACGTGGTTGCATCCGAACGAAGGGGGAATAGAGGGAAGGAGAGAAAGCGGCACGACTGCCCGTGTATCATTTTCGGCTCAGCTCCGCCGGCTAAACATGCGTTTAGCGAGCGCCCCCCGTTTCATCCCCTCTAATGGGTTCTTCCGCATCACTTTACTCCTTTGGCGCGCAACGAAGAGGGATCACTCTTTTATGCCACACGAGCTCCGTCTAATAGGGATTAACTCGCTCGCTCCCCCTACCGAACTCTTATAGAGAAGCAGCAGCGTCTACCGCCGGGCGGCGCCAGTTGCCGCCCCCCCCCTCCCCCTCCTCCTCCTTTCCCCGTTCCGGGCTGCAAATTTCAGCATCCTCGGTTACGGGCAATCGAGCGGGCCAATGAGGTCGACGCCAGCCATGGGATAGCTGCCATCTAGTATGCGTCTCCTGCAACCTGCTCTCGACGCAATAAATGTTTTACAATCAATCGGCTCGGTGTTGAGGAAGCAATCGAGCCACCCCATTAGCCCACGCCGTCGCGCGGCCCACCCTTCGGAAATTGTGAGGGGGGTGGCAAATTTTCAGACAAATACGCAGTAGCGGCGTTTCGGGAAGTATACCCGAATGGGAATGACGAAATAATAAAACTCCAAACAAGCAACACACGCGTGGCATCAGCAGCACAATAATGACTGAGAGGAGGTCCACCACTTCTCCGGCAAAAGCGCGCTGCTCCACCGCGGAGGGTTCAGAAAATGAAAGAGGCGATGCACAAGGAGCAACGCCGACTACCTTCCTCCGCCTCCTCCTCTCCTTACCCTGTCGGTGCACACTGGAATGGCGATTGGTCGCCGAGCAAGTCTGATAACTAGAGAGTCACGCTTTTCTGCAATTAGGTTTAACACTTCAGCGACCAAATTATTAAAGATTAAGTCTTTTCCACAAATAAAAACTTAATCCAACAAGCTGCTAGCGCCGCTGAAATTTGGGAAATCGGTATGGCGTGAAATGATGACGATGATGATGGATTTTTATGGCGCAACGGGATCCATGGCCAAACAGCACCGTGACACAAGGTGTGTTGCCTACTCAAGGTGGGTTCCAAGACCCATTTTCCAAGCATTTCACCCTAAATAAGCCGAGAACCAGGACATTGGAAATTTTGTACCCACTGTATCACCGGCGGCTACCCGGCGGCACTGGGGATCGAAATCCGCACCTCCCGGTATATCGCGAATTCACGCCAATGCGAGGCGTTAAAGGATTAATTTATTTCACACGCCCTCGACAGCCGAAACATTATGTAGGGCAGTGGATTCATTACGAGACAGTGCAGGAGGTGTGGCTTGTGCGGACGACGCCGACAACGACACTGAGCGTGTCACATACAGCTGTATAGCTGTAAAAAAAGAGGGGGGGGGGGGGGGGGGGTGTCTGAAGTGCAAGACAAGGCACCGGCACTCTTTTTTTAAGGCGAAAGCCCTTCTTGCTTCATCAGTGTGCGCAAGACCTGTCCGCGGGAAACTTGTACAAGAAGTATCCGCTCCACCTGTCAATCAAACAAAGTGAAAAAAAAAATTCGACGAGGATGAGATTCGAATCCACGTGGGCAGAGCTCGATGGATTAGCAGTCCACCACCCTTAACCACTCAGCCACCTAGTCCGACGAAACGACGGTGTTTTAGAAAGCATATGTCGTAACATGAAACCGGATATAGTGAACCCATCGGATATAACGAATGTGTGGCAAGCCGTAACTTGAAACCGAAACTAATTAGAGAAGCGTGAGGCGATCGTGTCGAGCTGGAGAGCTCAACAGGGCGACACAAAGGCTTTCGCCTTGATGCACCGAGGTTGACTTTAGTACTGAAGTGCTCCCCTGAATTTTTTTAGCTTCGGCCCTACTTCTCCGAGAAACAACTGTCAGGAGACGGGCATGAGGGGAGCAGCCGCTGCAATGTGCGTGAGCCTACCGCGAAGCAACGCGGCTGCCGGCGAAGGGAGACGAAAGTGCAGAGGCGCACCTGCCGCAACACGGGCGCCAAAGCCACCCTACAGTTTAACGTCGGCTGAGATCTCCGTCACTCAGTGCGTGCGCCCCACAATCTCGACCCGTGTGCCCTGCAGAAGCCACCTCACTACTCGGTCAAGCGGCGGCGGTTCCTTTAAGCCCCACTCGCGCACTTTATTCTCTTCCACCCGAGGCTGTTAAGGGGCCCCTGGAAAGTCCGCAGTAAATTGAGGACCTTCACTAGCCGCCGTAAAACGCTTCCACCCCAATAAAAATAGAGGGAGTGAAAGAAGAAAAAAATGCGCAAGAACGACCTCGCAAGGCCCACTATATACACTTTCTATCGGCGTTCGGTGCCCGTATACCGTATTAACGCAAGTTCAATCAACCCTGTGTGTTTACGATGACAGAAAAGCTGTAAACGGAAATCGAAACTAAGAGGAAGAAAACACCAGAAAGCGCAGATATGCGATCACGAGTGTACGCCAACTGGTTCCAATTTAAGTCTTTTCACAAAGCTGTACGCACCCCTCCATCCCCCCCCCCCCCCGCCCCACACATACACACTTCTTTAAAATCCCCCCAAAAAAGTGAAAGATTAAAAACAGCACATATCCATGCATGTTAGTTGTGCACCAAGTTCCAAGAATCCCATTCTAGAGGACATATGTCCTCATCATAAAAGCGGCTAAAGGACGGGATGCTTAAATAAATGCTAATACGGTATAACTGAACGGCGGCGTCAAGGTTGTCGCAGAGACCGCGGCGTACCAAGAGCAAGACCCACGCGGCGGCCCAACAAGCAGGCAGCGACGAGACGACAACGCAGGGAACGCAAAGAGAAAAAAGCAACGCGACGAGCGGTGGCTTCACCTTTCGGCGCCTTTATAAAAAGAAGGCTGATCGATGAGGACGGGCGGAGAGGCGAGGATTCTCCAAAACTGGACGCGGGTCTCCTCGGCATCCCCAAGGCGGGCCCCCCAAAAGAGAGAAGCCACACACGAGCACAAACCAACGGGCCCCCGGCAGCGAACGCCGCACCGGCCGCACTGACGACCGGCTGCAGGCCACGATATCGCACTCAGGCCGCGCTTGCCGCGACCACCATAAAACAAGGGGGCCGAATCGGGTCCGAATCACGTCGCCAGTCCACCCTGCCGAAGGAGCTTCGCGGCTAGCCGGCTGCTCGACCGGGCGCTGCACTTCACCTTCTGGCCGTTACGATGGGGTGGCTTTGAAACAACGCTGAGGTCCGAGGAGTGAGAGACACCTTTGTTCAATGTCGCTGCTACTTCAGTTTCGTGCGCAGTTTCATTGAATTTCGTTTTATTAAAGGGCTATTATGTATGCGGGTGGGAACGAACCTGCAGGCGTACGTGGGCAGAAAGAACCGAGACAGTCCTCTTCCCCGACCTGCAATGCGCTTGCACAAAGGTGCTTGCTTTTTGCTTTTTTTTTATACAGCTGCTCCCGTTCGCACGACGCAATCCAAATACGCCTTGGGCAAATATGCCACGTGTTTCAGGGAAGGTGATCACTAATTTTTAAAAATAGGGTTCTCGAGGCAACGAGAAGCAATTTGCGGCATAGGAATATGAGTGCTCGCGGACGTCAAAAACCAGGCGAATCATCTTAAACAGCTAAGTTTGATTGAGAGGGTTTAACCTCCCAAAGCGACTCGGGCTATAAGGGACGCCGTAGCGAAGAGCTCCGAGAATTTCGACCACCAGGGGTTCTTTAACGTGCACTGACATCGCTCAGTACATGGGTCTCTAGAATTTCGCCTCCATCGAAATTCCACCGCCGGCCGGGATCGAACCCGCGTCTTTCGGGTCAGCAGCCGAGTGTCATAACCACTGAGCCACCCCGGCGACTTTTAACTAGCTAAGCGATTAACTAAATTCTAACAGCTAACTTTTTAACTATTACAAACAGAAACCTGAATGCAATTAGAGATTTGTAGCCAGCCGTTAGTAATAGCCATATAAGTTTTCAGAATTTCTAAAACGCCATTACTCTCGCCGCTTGACTGCGAAGACATCAAGCAAAACGAGACGCCACACAGAAAAAGTCTCGGCGCAGTTTGTACAGGCAGCGCCAGACGACAGATAGTAAACACCCTTTCGTAACACGAGCCCATTTCGCGTTCCATTTCCGCCGACGGCGCTGCTAGACGTCGCGGTGGGTTCCAGTATCTTCGCCGGCGAGTCAGCAGCGAGAAACTGCCAGCGCAGGCGACACACCACGCCCTGTGAACACACTCCGACTCAGCGCACACACGGAGCTTGCGGCAGACGAGAGCCTTGGACTAGAAACGAGGGTTTATATGCAGACCGTTTCGTTACGCTGTCGCCAAACGGCGCTGCTCACAACCCGTTGGACAGGCTTTGTTTTAACTTTTACGCGCCCTTTTAAGCGAGGCGCATCTCTGCTAGCTCCGACGCGGTTATTGAATCCCAATTTTTGGAACTCACACGTTACGCAACGATGTGGGTGTCCCCGAGAGAACGGCGACAAAAAGGAAAAATGGTGGACGTAGTTGAAGACAGTAGACTGCACTCGCTGAAACATGAAATTGAAATGATGCTTTGTGTTTGTACTTTATTGTGCCGTCCTAGAGCTCGCGCCATTCCACACGCGCGCAAGAAAACAACAACTAATTTAATCGTTCGCAGGAGTGCTGCCCAAAACCCGAGCTCTCGCAAGTGTCTTGCGGAACTGCACTCAGCGTATGGCATATCGACTGCCTCGGTCCATCTGTAGGCACCGCAGCCGAATTATTGTTCGTAAGAGAGCCTTCCACACGACATCGCCGCAATAACCTGCCAATCAACATTTACGAACTGTTTAGCTACTACCTTTAATAGCGAACAATTTATGTACCTTACGTGTTTTCTTTGTTTATTCAATTACTTTATACATGTAACCCATCCCTTATGTAATACCCCCAATCCCGGGGGCCTTTAAGCTAGTAAAGTGAATTGGAGAGCCCCCCGACCACCCTCTTCCATTTTTTTTTTGTTTGAAAGACTATAGTCGGATACAACTCAAGAACCAAGAGGCACATGTTCTTCAAAGGAGGGCCTCCATGCTGCCGACGGCGTCCACCGATTTTCATGAGATCGCGGTTAACAAGGAATTAAGCACGAATTAATACAGCGTAAGAGCGGATTGACTGCCATGTCAAGAAAAGCGCTCGACACCAGTGGCTGGATGACCTTCTTTGAGGGGCATTTGTCGCTTTGTTTTTGAGTTGTGTACGACTACAGCTCCCATTTCCGGCAATTCGACCGCTGACCGGTTGGCGCCAACTCTTGTCCCAGTCATGCTTCACGCTTTTGGTGATATAGAGTATACGACAATGTTTTCTACGACAAAAAAGCAAGCGCTGCTCAGTCGACTCTGTCCCCTTGCACCTCCGTGCCAGCACACGATTCTCCAATCCGTCCCCGAGTAGGTGCTTCAGAAGACCGACGCACAACAGCCCTTATCAACGACGCAAACAGCGTAACGGCGAGACAAGAACGTAGTGAAACGCGAGGATGACGTGTGACGGGCGGACAGTCGACTGCTGTGTCGCAACGGATACGCTCACGTCGAGGCGAGAAAACTCGCGAAAGCCTCACGGAATGGCTTGAGATTAGGCAACGTCACTAACGCATGCCAGCTCCTTGGCACGTGCTGCGGTGACGCAACTGAGACGCTCACGGACGCTTCTCCTCCCCGATGAATAAACCATAGACTCCCGGCATACCATGCGAGTTCGCTGCTCGCTCAGGCGTACGATTACCGTTCTGTACCGCTACTGTTGCCGCCTCTGCAAGGCGCTAAGAGCACTCTCGCTGTCATGCGCATCTGGCGCCTTGCAGGGGCGTTGGCTGTGGCGGTAGACAGCGGTAACGGAGTGCTCGCGCATTATTTGAAAGACCTTAAAATATAGATATGAAGAGTCAGACCCGCACCGTGTGATTTAGTGTTCAGCGCATGTTTTGTCTCTTTGCAAGGGTGTACCAGTGTCGAGGGCATCGCGCCATCACCAGCGCTTGTCCCCTTCCCTTCCATTTCGCATCGTATGTGTGCTATCGGCGATGCACGTTTAATATACAGTTGAACTCCGTTATAACGAAGTTGGAAGGGGCCCGGCGATTACTTCGTTATATCCGTAGCTCCGTTATAGCTCCTGTTGACTGAGCTTCCAAGGGGAATCGCCGTTCCTTCGTTATATCCACTGTTTCGTTATAACGAGGTTCAACCGTATATCACGACGCCAGTTTGCAAATCCCAGCACACACACGCCGCCTTGCAAGAATACAGCAGAGCAAAGCAGCCGGTACGTGCAATGATTAACACTATGCGCCGTTCCAGCTGTCAGACAGCACTACCAGAACAGTTTAACTTGTGTAGACTTTGCCGATTTCGTGCAATGTGTAGCTTACGTGCTCCCCCTAATCGCTGCAAGCGCAGTCTATTTTGAAATGGAAGTAACGAAAACGGGCAAGGAATCAGTGGTCGTTCGTGCAGAGCCAATTGAACCGTGTGACGGAAACTAAGCGGTAGTCCACCATGCCTTATTTTCGATGTTCACTTAAGAGGAAGACATACGCGCAGCGGATGTCTGGCGCGAGAGACAAACTTCAATCCACTGAAAGCGGGCCCTGCTATAGGCCGCCCTGATCACGTGACATCCGTTTGAGGACTGCCTAGCGCGTTTCTCCGACGATCCCTCGACTTCTCTATCGATGGCGCAAGCTACCTTCAATCAAAAGACGGATTGCAATGGGAAAGCAAAAGGAAACAAAAACGTTCCGCGGTACCCTCGCTTCTGCACCTGCTCCATTCAGCAGACGCAGTGCGTTCAGGGTCACGCCGGCGCGACGACTCTGCACTCCGCAGCACCAGTCAGTTGTGCGCAGTACACCAAAGCTCGAGTGCGCGCGCGGATAGTTCCAGACAGCGTGTCAAGAGAACAGCTGCACTGCACGGAATTCGTCCAAGCTCTGCATATCTCTTTCTCTCTAGGTGACTCAAAAGAATTCACCTCGCAGGCGAAGTCAAGTGTCTGTTATATACTATGCACCGAAAGAGCAACCACTTCCAACCTGCACGGGCGATGGATGGCTTCGACGAGCGTGGGAGGGAAGCGCGACAGTTTGCTCACTCGGGCTCCGCGGCGCTGCACCGAACTGTACAAGCGAGCACAGCCCACACACCGACGACGTCGCGCGCCGCCGGCGTGCCCTTGGCGCCGATCGGACTGAGTCGGCAACGCCCCCTCTCCTCCCCTCTCCCCCACCGCTTTCTACTGGCTGCTGGGCCTGTGTGTACTCAAAGGCCGCCTGCGTGTGTATGCGCGTACGGGTACGCTGCTGTCGCAGTGGTTTGAACGGGTTGAGGCAGTAGGAACGGACCCCATCACTTCCCGGCGTCGCGTAAGCAGACTTTGGCTCCAAGAAACACCTGCGAGCGGCGGTGGTGGATGATTGGATAAGTTCGGAGCGTTCTATTATTTTCCTATATAGAAAGCTTCTGGCGTTTTCATCCCGCCCCCTTTTTTTTTTCTTTAAGGAATCCAGATGTCATCTGCGTAGCCTCCAGCGCTAATTTTCTCAGCTCTCGCGAAATGGCAGATCGTAATATCCTACGAGGCAGGCCCCTGCCCATGCCAATCTCGACTGGCAGCGAGACGACAGCATAGCGCCAGCCAGTTAAGAACTGATCTGACGAACGAAGTGCGAACAACTTCAAGAACATATGATCAACCATTCCCTCAGTGAAGGATCAGCTCAACTGGCGAGGTTAACATAACCCCGGGTGACCGAAATTGATCCGGAGCCGTCCACTACGACGCCTCGCATGCGCAACTTTACGACGTTAAAGCCCCATATTCCATGCGCACAATCGCCAGAGAAGAGAGAAGGGCAAATCCTCCGAAGCAAGATCCAACTTTAGTGGCGAGCTATACGTTTCAAAACATCCAATGCGTCGGCAATATTTCCCACATTCTTAGCGCCGCCGACGACGCTTTAATAGGAACACCACATTCCTTAGCGTGTTTCTGGGCTGGCAACACTCCAGGACCGAACGAGACGTGACGAAGGCACCACTTGCACCCAACCTTCCGATAACTGCGTCATCACGAGCCTCCTCGCCTTACGAGTACACAGCACGCTCAGCGACACCTTGGGTTTCCTCGGGAACCTCTCTCTATCCTGTCTTCGGTTCCAATTGCAGCTGACGCAGTACGACCAAACGGCGCTTTATCTATAGACCGCGTCGCCCAGTCAACTCTCTCGCAAGCCTTCGAGTGAGCACTCGAGTCCCGTGCAGCCTTAACTATGACGAGAACGGCAAGCTGAATTCTTGCCCGAAGTAGTGTTCCATTGCATCTAAACCGGAACTTCTTCGCCCTCTCCTTCATTAAAAGGGGGGAACTCAAACTTGGTTGCGTGGAACCCCGCGGTTCCTTGGAGTGCTTTTGGTGGCTCCCCGAGCACCTAAATTCATGCGTGCATCAACAGATAGTAGATAAAATCCAAAGAGGTGGACTCCCCGTTCTACTGCTGTACCACGGGTAGCACACCTCTGCAGTCGGGTACAACTCAAGAACGAAGCTAACGATGCCCCTCAAAGGAGACCATCCATCCAATGGCGTCGACCGATTTTCATGACGCCGCGGAAGTTATTCCGTATTGGACTGTCATCCCGTGCGATTTCACTCCAGCAAGTCCAAGACGATCGATCAAAAAATTATAGAGGGGAGGGGGATTCAGTCGGCCCCATTGGCTGGAGCGGTTCCTTTGAGGAGCATTTGCCGCTTCGGTCTTGAGTTGTATACGACTACGCACCCCCCCCCCCCCCCTTCCAATATTTTTCTTTACCCACTCTATTCTGAGACTAATCCCTCTGTAATTTTTTATATCAGACTGTTTCACTGTACAGCCAGTCATTTTAAATTCAATTTGGCGATTTATTGATGTGTCTGCACGCTCCTATTAGCATGCATGTAGGGCAAACGCATACCCGCGTAATGCATCCGGTATGGGACGGAAGCCGAGTCTTGCGGGGCTGCTCGGAACCTTTTTTAAAGTCGCAGTGGTCCACAAAGGCTGATATATAAGGTGCCACTCTGCCTCGGGGTAAACGCCTCGTTTGTACGAATCCTCGTTATAATGTAAGTAGCACGCGGCAGAGGCAAGTGCTTCGTTGAAACAATTATTTTGCGACTTCATTTGCTGCATGCAAAGCAGCTTTCTAAAGTAATTGGGATAACGCGTTACGCCCGCTGAAGCACACACTAGAGAACAGGTTTATTCAAGAGCGCAAATCAAGCTATCAGTAAAACTTGCGTCCGGTTGACCAAGTCGAAGTAACAGCGCAAAAAACACAGACGGGACACATAGAACAAGAACACACAACGAGCGCTCGTTGTGTGTCCTTGTTCTGTGTCCCATCTGTGTTTTTTGCGCTGTTACTTCACCATCACCAACGAGCCCAAGCTGCTGTTCTGCTTGACCAAGGTCAGCTAGACTTTCCAATTGCGTTGACCGCAGTCAAAAGGGGGCAGAGGAAAGGGGATAAGGGAAGCAAAGAGGACGGGAGAAAGGGCAGTGATCCATATTTGCTCCAGGAACGACCCAGTCGGGACAACAGGGGTCAGAGCGGAGTTCCAAAGCACACAGCGTGCACGACACCTCTTCAAGCCGAACGTCCGAAGCAGCAAGGCGAACAACGTAAAGAAGGCAGCTCTGAAAAGAGACACCAACGTGAAGAAGGAAAATGCACGACAACGACAGTTCTAATTAAATTATTTCACTACTGCAAACGAGCGACTTCCGTCAACACGCGTCAGCGCCGCGCCGGACTTGAGAATTTGCCTCATCGCACTGGCAAGCGCGGTGTTTCTTAAAAAAAAAAAGAAAGACATGGATAAGGCGTGTGCGATATGTCGAAGGATAAACACATACCCGCGTAGTGCATCCGCATGTGACGCCTAAAGTCGTGTGTATTTAGCGGAACGCAGATCTGGACATCTGCAGGCGCTGATAACCCTTTTCACGCACGACTGTCTACGCTGAATGCATCACGCCTCTCCGCCTCTCTATTCTTGTTTTTTTTTTTTTTGCTGATGCTGCTCGTCTTTGTTGTTTTCGAGGGTTTAAAACAGAAGCCCATTCGGGGCGGAGGCAGCGGCGCGTGGCGGCCACTTCCGCTGGGCCTTCTTCGGCTGCGTGGTCCGCCAATCAGGGACGCCGGCGCGAGAAGCACGCAGCCAGGCAGAACCATGGCAGCTTCGTCACAGACGGCGGCAGCTGCAATGACAGCGACATGAAGGGTGACGTCACGGGTCGGCTCATCGTCCGGCTTGCTCTCCGCAGCTGTCGTGACGCCACCTTCACAAGGCCCGACGGCCTTTCGCTAGCGTCGAAATGAATGGCGCGATGACTAACGTAACAAAAAGCAATAAAAGGACAAGTAATACTTGCTAAAATCTTTCAGTGCACAACTTTCCTTTTATATGCTTACACTGTTTTTCTTTTTTTTTTCCGAATCTGTGCAGCGGGGACGGAGGAGGCAGGAGGCATGCAATGTGGAAAAGCCACCGCTTCCTCTCTGCCTGACAGTTCTGCAATACGGACAGCTGGATAAGCGCTGGCTTGACGAAAAAAAAGAAAAGTCTTTTCCCACAAAAGGTAAAGGGGAAAGAATGCGGCAAACAGAACGCGCCTATTTTCGAAAACGTGTTCTGCAGTGCGCGGACAAAGAGATCGTTCAGTACCCGCCGCGGCGACTCAGTAGTTAGGGCGCCCGGTGTTGCGACGCATGCCTATCGAAGCTCGGCCGAGGTTACTATTGGGTAGTCGTCGGCGGGCTGCAGGCGTCCGGTAGACCATGGCGACCGAGCAAGGACGAGACGATTTCTAGTGCGAAACTTGCACTGTTTATTCCAAGGTTGGTGAAAGATGAAGAGAAGAGAACGAATATCCAAAAGTACATTTAGGAGCCCCTTAAATAGGCTGTCTACAATCGTCGGAGGGATCTTGCTTCCGTCGACGTCACGTGACCGCCACAGAGTCTGATTGGCGGAAAGAAGTCACGCCTCATTTCGACGATACATGGTCAGAGAAGGTCGGGTGAAATTCCTTTCTGCATGTGGTGTCAGATGCCAACCCTAGCAGGAGAAGTCATGCCTCGTTTCGACGAAGCATGGAGAGAGACGGTGGGGTGAAATTCCTTTCTGCATGTGGTGTCAGATGCCAACCGTAACACCGGCTACTGAGTCGGAGTAGCCGGGTTCGAACCCGACCGCGGCGGCTGCGTTTTTATGGAGGCAAAACGCTAAGGCGCCCGCGTGCTGTGCGATGTCAGTGCACGTTCAAGATTCCCAGGTGGTCGAAATTATTCCGGAGCCCTCCACTACGGCCCCTCTTTCGGCCTTTCTTCTTTCACTCCCACCTTCCCTCTCGTCACGGCTGAAGTGTCCATCGAGAAGTGAAGCAGTTACTGCGCCTTTCATTTCCTGATAAGCAATCAATCATCATTCAGTGAGTCAATGCATTTCGAGGCGGTCAACAACGTTGCTGCCCTTGGCTTTGCGTTAACGCAGAGAATATCCGGCGCCAGAAATGAGCCGGATGAGACAGCGCTGTCACGTGGTTGTGTCAACGCCGCGGACAGCCGACGACCAGACTATAACGCGGCACTGAGACGAACTCTGAATTGGGCCGACTTCAGAAATGCATGCCCTCCGATAGCGCCTCCTCCTCCTCCTTCCAACATGGCCCCGGATAGTTTGGATTGTCTGTCCTCGTATCTACGCTCTAAACACGAATACGCCTGTATGGGAGAAGAAAGGGAGTAAGTCGTCCACTAGCACATTCCCTCTTATAAAAGGGTGTGCGCAAGAGGACAGCTAACACCATTTTTACTTCTAGCCGCCGCGGTGGCTGAGTGGTTATGGCGCTCGGCTGCTGGCCCGAAAGACGCGGGTTCGATCCTGGCCGCGGCGGTCGAATTTCGATGGAGGCGAAATTCTAGAGGCCCGTGTGCTGTGCGCTGTCAGTGCACGTTAATGAACCCCAGGTGGTCGAAACCTCCGGAGCCCTTCACTACGGCGTCTCTCATAGCCTGAATCGCTTTGAAACGTTAAACCCCCATAAACCAAACCAAACCAAACCATTTTTACTTCTTTCGGTTTATAGTTGGATACGTGGATGTGCTATACAGTGTGTGTGCTGTATAGTATGAATATAGTAAACTACAACGCACCCCACAAAGTCACAGGTGATATTTATTGCCACCCAGGTGAGCACTACAATGGGGGGCGCAAAAGCTTTGCGACTAAACTCTGGCGTGCAAGACCAAGAATGCATTACTGCATTTAAAAAAATTAAAAACAAAGAACCGAAAACAAAAATTCAAAGGTCACCCATTGCGTCTTTTAATTTTGTTCCGCCTCCGCTGCTCCTCGTGTGCGGGGGCTTCTGGAGGTAGGAGGTTCGTAGGTGGGAGATGTATTTTTACCGGTGGGTGCCCCCATCGGAGGGCACTTGAAAGGCGCCCCGCCTCGACTCGCTAGGGTCGCTGGAAGCTCTCTCTGTAAGCGGCTTTGGCTCTTATCGACACACTTAGAGAAAGGCGCTACAAAGATCGACGACCCGATTGAATAGGAGAGGCAAGGGCTTGCGGTCCCATTTGTAGCGCTTATCCGTCGTTTTACGACTGCGAACCAACTCTCGGCAAACAACACGATCTCGTACCACTTGGAAAATTTAGAGATTTTACCCACGAGAACCGAAAGACAACAAACAGACAACTGCTACAGTCGGTAGCGCAAGACAGGGCAGCGTACCCCTACGTTTCGCGCTCCGACGATCAAGCGGAAGCAGGAAAAAAAAAAAAGAGTCCGGGAGAAAAGCCGAACACTGTTCCTCTCCACAAATTCGGGAGTGAGCGGCGCTGACCCCTCGCCGCGCCCGTCAGAAACACACAAAAGGAGACAAGTAATGTGAATGAATCACAGGAGGTGCGCGCCACACGCTGCAAAACAGCCAGAGGCCGACAGCGGCACATCTCTCTTTAATCCCGAAAACGGGATAAACGAGTTCGGCCCTGACCGCGACCGGGTGCGAAGTACCGTCCGATCAGGGGACCACGAATGAAACACCCAGATCAACAACAACAACAGAGCCGAAGCCGCGGCAGCACCGACTTCTTCAAACCGCAGCACGGTCCATATCGTTCGCCGCCGGCAACCGGACTATCACCCTCCCCGCGCAAGCGCCTCTTCCCGAGTAGCCAGCCGCCTCCCTTGCCCGCAGCAGACGCAAACAAGCAGGCGAGCCAACGTCGGCCACGAGCAAACCGAGACACGCAGGCACCGGCGAAGAGCATCCGGTCAGCTGCTGCGGCTTGCCCGTGCAAACCGGCCCGGTCAGCTGGGCCGCCCGAGGGGTAGCTGGAGACCCGGGGCCACCGTCGCCTGTTTTGTCCCTGCTGACGCTAATTCCACAATTGAAAGACGCGGTGCAAGTCTCCACTCTTACGTCAGCTGGTGCAGTGATTTGGAAAAGGCAAATCAGGAAGGAATTTACCTTATGATAATTCAAGAGGCACCGCCCCACTCTTTGAAGCTAGACCAATACCCTTACACCAGTTCGCTGTGATGGAAAGGGGGAAAAAATACGCCACCAAACGACGACGACAATGCGGAGTAATTGTCCTGGCCACACAAAGACAAATATCAGCCCATCTTTCAGTGCAGAGTCTACCTAGAATGCTGTGCTTGCCCATGTGGTACGTACGCTCATTACATTTCAAGGCTTCCTATTGGGGCACTGCGTGTTGTGATCAGCAGTCACCGATGAGTTCCGGAATACTCTTCGTGCGTTCCACGCGTTTTGTGTTAATGTTCATCATCATCATCAGCCCGACTACACCCACTGCAGGGCAAAGGCCTCTCCCATGCCTTTCCAATTAACCCTGTACTTTGCCGCTACGCCCACCCTATGCCTGCGAACTTCTTAATTTCATCTGCCCACCTAACTTCCTGCCGCCTCCTGCTACGCTTGCCTTCTGTTGGAATCCACTCCGTTACCCTTAAGGACCGGCGGTTATCTTGTCTTCGCATTACATGCCCTGCCCAAGCGCATTTCTTCCTCTTGATTTCGACTAGGATGTCTAACACGCGTTTGTTCCTTCAACCACTCTGCCCGCTTCCGGTCTCTGAACGTTACACCTATCAATTTTCTTTCCATGACTCGTTGCGTTGTCCTTAACTTAAGCTGAACCCTTTTCGTTAGCCTCCACTTTCCTGCCCCGTAGGTGAGTACCGGTAAGATACAGTTGTTGCACACTTTCTCTTGAGGGATATTGGTCTATTCGAAGAAATAAAAATAAGGACCCGACACGCACAAACAACAAGATTAGAGAATAAATGCTGCAAATATTATACTCCAATTCCACTCTACACTGCTTCTTGTCGCCACTCTTCGCTGGAATCAGTAACTTCCACCATTGCTGTCGCTGGATTGGCCACTCGAAGAGGAACGGTAAGAACGAAAAGTAATGGGAGAAAAAAAAAACAGTTGCACTATACCGACCGTGCAGTGCATACGTCGCCACTCATTAGAACAAGGAAGCTGACCGTTTCCTCGAACACAACACAGAACACAACACAAAGCAGGTTACGAATTTAAAACAGCCACAACGACATTTCACGTAAGTACAGTTTCCGCACATTTCTTCGGAGGCTCCACTTGGCTGAGGCCGCGGATTTCACATCCTGCTTGATGCGCAGTAGAAATTACAAAGGGTCACAACAGTTCTTTGCTTCTCTCCTATTAAGAGCGAAATTAAGAGCGAGTAATGTAAAAAAAAAAAAGGGGGGGGGGGGAGGGGTAAGAAACGAAAGACAGAGTGAGAGGCGAGGAAACTCTGGCGTTCCGAGTGAAGAGGAGGAACAGAAGGAAAATTAACATTCCCAGGACATACTAATAAAGTGACCGCCCCTTTACTGCAGCTAAAGAATGAGGGAGTCACATTAGCCGGACAGATCCATGTCGAGTACCGATGTTTCCTCAACGAACCAGACAGGTTGCATGGCGTTGTACTTGTCCTGCGGGCTACACTGAGACCAGTGACTACTGGAAGCTAAAATTTTCGGCTATGCGTGTCTCCAAACCCTCTGAATTAAAGCATAGAGAGTTGTGCCTCTCAGGCGCCGCAAAATGTCGAATCCTGCCTCCGTGATAGTCGCTTTCGCCATGAACAGTGACGTGGCCTGGTGATAATAACAATGAACTTTATTCGAGGAGACTTATACCGCCATTTGCAGCACCTTACAGAAATTTAACGAGTAGGTCAACACACGCCGAGTAAAACTCTGCTTTAAACACGACTAACACTGTCCGTTCTGATCCATGACATTTATGCAGCTTGTGAGGAGTCAAACGAACATTTGTCTCATTACATAATAAACATAAAAACCTGCCACCCGTTCGCTTGAAGCGCCAGAGCCGCTGACATACCGTAAGCAAACAAACGAATAAACCACATTTTCATTTTTAATCTCGGTTCGTCCTTGAAATGAGTTATTACGGCCTTCGCACAGCAAGCTGCACAGGTCAGGCACGCAAACCGCTCCGTTCACAAGGTTATGTTCCATCACGCCACTACGCGCTCTTATTCTACTTTACTTTTTTTCTTTACGCAACGCGTCCGCCTCCTACACTACGCGCATTCAAGGCGCGTTTCAATGCCGCTCGTTCACACAAACGATCCCCGCGCGCGCAACCGGCCTCCGACGAGGGTCGGTCGTTCGCCGCCCTGAATGGCGTGCTAGGGAGGACGCTAATACGCCGCCGACTTGTCGAACCACGCTCGACACGACATCATCAATGGAATACGTATCAAGGTAGCGCGGCGAAGGCGCCATATACGTAGCAGGTTCGTAAAAGACTGCCGCGGCAGGGTCCCCAGCGAAGTGGCACGTTCGAAACGTTGTTCTTGCTTCTCTCATTTATTCTTTCTTTTCCCCCAAAGATTGCAAGAATCGTAGCAACAGCAAGCCGGCGAGCAGGGAGCTGTAAAGGAGGCGGCGGTTGCAAAACTCCGAGGAAGAAGCCACAATTCGCTCGTTTCGAGCTGCAGCGGCGGGTACGGGGAAAGCGACACGTTGTTATCAACGACGGAGCAATAAAGAAAAGAACGAAGAGAAAAGAAAAGAGAGCGAGCGCGCAGCCGCGTCAATGACAGGCACCAGTTGAATCGCAGCTGTGCGCGCGCGCGGTTTCGTGACGAAACGCGTACAGAGGTAGAGAGAACAGACGAGTAGGATCTCTCCAGCTTGGCGAAGAACTCGCGGAGGCCTCGTCCCCCCCCCCCCCCCCCCCCCCCCCGCCCCAATCGCCTCCTCCTATTCCACCATCGTACCAACGGCAGCCGAAGAGTGTTTCAAAAAATCAGTCCCGTCGTAAAAACGGGAGGAAAAGAATAGGAAAAAAAAAGACGGCGCAGAGAAAAAAAGAAATGCCTGTTGAATTTCCTCTTGACAGGCTCGCACTGAGAAGCCATCGCCCTGTTCGAAACCGCTGGCGGCGACGTCTCGAGGGCTTCGCGTCTCTCCGATCCAGCTCGAAGGAGCGAGCCTAGTCGTCGCTTTTTACCGAAGCGACGACGTGTCCGTGACCCCCACCAAGACGAGTTCAAGCAGTTGGCGATGCCGCGCGGCAACCGGCGCTAAAGTGCCTCAAACAAGGTTATAGACTCTCAAGGGACGCGCTTGAGAGCTGCTCTATGCTAATAAGCCGCGCGTGGCATCCAGCTGAAGCGAAATGTTAAAAGACGCCCGAAACACGTCGAGCGCACGGGCCGGGACTTAAAAGACTCTGTGGGTATAAGAACGCGCAAACGCAAGCGCGCTTCGGATAATGAAGCGCGCAAACAACAGCAGGATCAAGCCGAGCGCGTGAGAGAAAGATGGTAAAGGGTGTAAGAGCAGAGCAAATAAGGACGACCTAAACAAGAAGAAACACAAAAGACCCTATCTTCCGTGGTGTCTTCTATGCAACGTCCAGTTGCGACCGCCCTCATCTGCGCTGTTTTCAAAGCATTTCGAAATCGTGACAACACGCACGGATGCGAACGAACTACTCAAGTGCCATGCGAATACGTGCTGCAAAGATTAGCTGGATGAAACTGAGACGAGCCGCAGACTGGAACAAATGAGCTACAATATGAAAACAGAACTGGCAAAATAAACAATCGCGGCGCAGCAAGGGAGATAACGAAATTATCTACCGCCGCGCGAAGATAACATGTAGGCGTTCGCTGCCTCAAGGCTCGAGCTGCCCGAGAAAGTGGGACGTGCCATTCATGACGACAAATCCACGGGAATCACCCGCACATCATAGCAAGAGTAAATAGGGGATGATCGATCTAATTGCGTGAACGGTCGCCGATGCCGTACCGCCGCCTGTCTGGAGGACATTTATGGCAAAATGGTAATTACCTTCGAGATTGCGCGGGCTATCAGCACAACGCGGCTAATTTTCACGCTGTTGTTACATCGCGATGTGGGGCCTGGCACAAAATCTAATTCTAGAACTGGCAATGCCGCCGCCAGTAAGGAGAAAGAAAAATAACCGACCTACAGCAAGGTAAAGTTAAAGGGCGTGGGTATAGCGGCTACGCAGGAAATAAAAGAAATAGGCAAATTTCTAATCCCCCGGCAACGCGGGTGCCGCTATCGACGGCAGTAATTGCGCACGCTAACGGTCTCGGGAAGTCGCGACCAAAGAAACACCGTCTACCGCAAAAAAATCCCGTCAGAGACCGGATGCTGCGGCACTGCTAGAAGTCGCCTCCGGCCATGTAATGCTGACGCGCTTCTAAAAGCCCGAATGCCAGCACGCGACATTCTGCCTTGAACAAAGGTCGCACGAGAGCCGTGCACGCATCGCGATGTCTCGCTCCTCGCTGACATCCGGCATGGCAATTTGCAAGCGATGGGAAAGACCGCGCGCGGCCGTTACAATAATCGCCGAATCGATTGCACTTCGCTCGGAACGGAAGTATCAAGAATCGCTACTCACAATCCTGAGAAAACAAATTCGGTTACGCATGGCGAGTGAAAAGTTTTCGACATACAGGTGCACATTCCGTACTTGGAATGTAAATGTTATGAAGATCTAGTGTACGCTAGTTAGTGTCGGTTTGTAATAAGCGCATTTCACTGGGAATTTGCGAGAATCAGAGAACAATGATTTCTAAATTGCTGAAATCTGATTAAAAAAGGCCACTTGCAGATGGTGCCAACTTGCTGCAACACATCAGAGTGGTAGCATGCACGTCGCGCAAGACACGTTAGTACCACCAAAGTGTACAATCAACGCCCACCGAAGAACACAAGCGAAGACTGACGTTTGAGTTACTGAACACACATGCTCGAGTTAGACTGGAAATTCTGTCAACGTACGCCTCCTCGTTTTCTTGCTACTGATCTGTTTTTATCACACGCCCGGGTTGCAACCATGTATCGTTGACCTTTCCATGAATGTCATCTCGGCGCGGGAAACTGTGACGACACAAATTCCTTTTTTCAAGCAGCTGGTGTCGAAGCTAAAACAGGCTGCGCACGCGAAGGCGACCTGAGCAAACACACGATCCGTGGAGGCATTATCTCCACATGCCAGGAACCACTCCGCCCACGCAGCCGCTGGAAGAGCATCCCGCGCTTTTTATCCTTTACTATGCGAGGGGGCGAGACATGTTTTCGAACCGCGCCTACGGCCACGTGCGCCTACAACATGCAAATCGCGCGCGCGAAGCCGGCTGAGGTGGCTGCCTTTTAAAGTGATGCAACAGGTGAGCACGGCATGTATAGTATGCGAACACGCCACTAAGATCGCGTCGAACCACACACTTACCGTGTGACGTTGATGGGGATGTCGACGAGATGTGTATCCGCATGAAGCTGAATCAACACCGCCGTCACAACCACCGCCCGCTTCTAAAAAGCCAGGGCCAATTCTGAGGAGGAAGAAGCCAAGCTTCAAACACAACACTCGGCGTTTGCAGCCGCTCCCTTCACTTGGGAGAGGCACGCAAGGCGACGCGCCACGATCCGTCGACGCCCGACTCGCAAGCTCTCCACCAGCAGCTTCGAGCGGTTTGTTGGCCCGGAACTCGGATGACAACGCGCAACACCGACCGCAAAGCACCACCGACAAACACAAACCGACGTACTCCGTCCGACAACCGCTCGCCACGGCGGCGTCAGCGAAAGTGTTGCAGGTGGCGCCCCAAGCGGGGCGAGAGTGAAGCAAAAAAGTACACAGCCCACACTTCCGGTCGAGCCGACTGCAGCGGCTCGGGGGAGCGCGGGTAAAGTTGCAGCGGCGGCCGCTGCTGCGCATCTTGGGCGGCCGGGGAAGGTCGGTCCTCTTCTGCGGCGGTAATTTGTTGTTGGGCAACGCTTTTTTAAAGAAGAGGCCCGGTTCATTAAATCGGACGTGGGACCCTTTGGCGACGACGCCCCGCGATAGCTGCATTGGACGTTTTATAAAGAACGCAATGGACGGAGACGCTAGAGATAAAGCAGCTAGAAAGAAGACTCGCATCGAAACGGGAGCAAACGTCTCGTCCGCTCGCAGTTTTGTTTGGTTTGCCGAGAAACCTTGAATGAGCCTGTAAACGTCGCTGGCTCCTTGGGTTCACCGGGTCGCGCTGTCGCACCCTACCCTTCCAGCGTTGCGGCCATAACCTAGGGGCGGGGCTGAGCCGCGTCTCTTTAATCGCCAGTCGTTTAACAAACTAGAATTAATGAACGGGTGTGTGCGCAGGAGAATAATTTATTAATGAGAGCAGTCCCATTCATTAAGACAGACAAATCGCTGTACGTACATTAATTTAATTTGCTTTTATAAGCGCTGTACAATCTAACAGCGCTGACGTACGTTGAGCGGGTGTAGTCGGCTGGATCATTTGCAATGAGTTCAGAGCCGAGGTCACTGCGTGCCGTTGCGTGGTAAGAACACAGCCAATAGTTAGCGATGATATCTAGATGCCAGCGATATTGCTTACCAATGATGCACAGGCCAATCATATTTACTTATTTGTTGACACAATGCTTAATAACCAATCCCATTGTTGCATACCGAAACCCGGCTTGCTAAACCAGAAATGCCTGATCGTTCAGATTAAAGTGACGTCGGGACAAGTACCCTTCAGTAGCGATGCAAACTCATAACTCGACGGACACGCACTTGTCGCTGCGTGTATGAGGGTCATTCAGATGAAAAGCGCACATTTTTCATAAAAATTCGAGATTTTGCACACTGTTCTGTATGTTGGAAGCATTGTTGGTAGCAGGGTATAAGGAATGGCGAGTAGACAGGAGAACAGTGCAAACGTATTCATAGCAGCTGAGTAAAGATGGCCGCCCCATTTGAGACTTGCACTAAAAAGAAGAACGTGCTACTACTAGATGTTTGACAAGTGAAGGTGTGAAACCTATTTAATTTCATCGTAGAATGAAAGCTAAGTACGATGATGCGCGTTTGGCACAGCACAAGAGAACTACTGCAGTGGAAAATTCACAAATGGTGGGGAAATTTGTGAAAGACGCTTCTGGCCTGGTCAGGCACATCAAGCTGTGTCCCCGGAGAGTACCGCAAGTGTCGAAACATTTACAAGGGAAATCCTCCGAGTGACTGTCGATGAAATAGCCACACCTAGGTTCGGAAACCATAGTTCAGTAAATCACATTATTCGTGATGTACGCCAGTTTCAGGAATTGTCGACAATATAGGCGTTAACTTCTTGCCCTCCTTCTGATGGGATGGCCGATTTGGACTGGCCGGTTGCTCGTCGCGAGCGGTGGATGGTGATGGCACGCTGGCCGGTGATCGATACACGACGGTTAGCAGTACGGAGGGATTTGCGGTCTTCGTCCGCTCGTCTGGCGACACGTTGCCGGTTGGGGCAGCAATTCCAACTTCTTGGCAAACAAACTGATTTATTCAAGACAGGATCCACATAAAAAGGCAGATGAGCAAAAGGCAGTTTAAAAAGGGCTGTTTAAAACAGGCTGTTAAAAACGGCCGAGCTTGAGACTCGACGCGCTCGTCCAAAGTCATTGTTTCCTGCGGGTTTTAACCCCTTCGATAATTGGGCGGAGCTTTAATAAACCAGCTCTCGCCCAATTTGAACCAATAGCAATGCAATGGCACCGTATGTACAAGTGGGCGGAGCCCAGGGCTCACCGGTCCGAGCTCAGTGGACCCCGCACCTCCTGGAACATGCAGGGCGCGTGACTCCGCTAAGCAGCTCGCTGGATGTGCATTCCATCGATTGCCACGCATCGGATTCGCCGTCTCCGCTGACAGCAAAGGAATGTTTTCAGCGGGACAAGGTCGTCGGCCCCCTGCTGGTCAGCAGGGGATGACTCTGCGCCAGAGCCGAAAGGATTAGTGCTGGTAGGCACCCTACGCGCGGGCGTGCGCCTCTCAGTGAAATCCTCTATTTCCCATGGGGATGACCGCTCCCGGGAACAGGTGCTGGGGGACCCATCGGCGCCATGTGCTTCTAAGTTAACAATGGGTATACCACGGCAGCTAACAGCAGAACTGAAATGGCGACGTGTTGACGTTTGTGGAAGACTTGTGCAGCGCTTTGAACGGGTAGGTGATGATTTCCCTGCTAGGTCCGTTACCGACGACGAAATATAGGTACAATGCCAAACCCTGGAAGCAAACAGAGCGGTCATGGAATGACGTCGTTCATTATCCCCCGAAAGCAAAAGAGTTTGGACACAACCATCTGCAGGGAAGGTTATGATTTCTTTCTTCTGATGACCGAAAGTCATCAGTTTGGAGCACTATACACGCCTAGTGGGAACACAGTCACCGGTACCTCTTATTCAGAGCTGCTGGAGAGACAACTTATAGAACTACAACGAAAAAGAGACGTGGACCGCTGCCTACGGGTGGCATTTTGCAGCATGACAATGATCGGCGTCATACTGTACCCGTGAGGCAGTTGCCACCATCGATTACCTGCATTTTGAGTGTCTCTCACATTCCCTTGCTCAGCATGAAAAGAGTTCCGATCGAATGAAGCGATGCACCGAGCTGTGTATGATTCGTTGCGAAGCCAACCGAAACAATTTTTTTGCCCACAGACATTCAGCCGATTTATAAACGTAGGAGAGCTTGTAATGAGCGCGGCGTAGATGATGCAGAAAAATTGTAGCACATCTGTGTTCCAATAAGGAATGAAACTATTTTTAAAAGCGCTTTTACGGTTCGACTGACCCTGGAACATACCCGGCAGTCCTCAACAAAACATCAGCGACAATTTACCATCACGAACGCTTAAAAAGTGAAATAAGTAGTAGTCGTTAAGTAGAAGCTTTAGGTGTGGTCTTATATTAGGGCTGCCAAAATCACTAAAAGCTTGGTGGCGACCCACTAAAAAAAAAATGGCCGTTACTTTGTGGCCTCCGAAGGAGCCGTAGGTCGCTCGGTAGTCCCGTATCTCGGAGGCCGTGGTGATGTGGCCGCGGGCATCCCTTTCAACTGCGAGAGAGTGTGCACTGCTCGGTATTCAGCGGAAAGCAAACTCAAGCAAGTAATTGTGCTCAGTTCCTGCAGAGTTGTGCATAATTTCGAGTACGCAAGAGCTTTACGGATACACAGTAAGCTGAGCATTTGGTAGAACACAAAGCTTTTTCAGTTAGCTTAGACGAGCCAATTGCAGTTAGGTATCGCAACGGGTCTGATTTCTGCACATTTATGTTCCTCCAATGTTTATGATTCCAGTGGTTCTGACAATCTCATTATTTATGGTGTCCCGCCGTCCCGCTGCACTCCTCACGGTCTGATTGGGTGATGCAAGTAACCTGAGTGAGCACACAGAGAAGTCCTACGTTCAGACAACCACTTGTTTGTGAATTGACTTTCAAGCATGCCATTTAACAAAGCAGGCAGAAACAAATATATCTTTCGACACTCTTGTTAGACTTGCGAGGCGTATTAGAGGGCCAGTGCATTGGATGCCAGCATATCTGAAAACGAAGACGACATATTTCGTGCAGAAATTAAGTTTGGAGGAAAACAAGGTAGGAGTTAAGAAGTTACGAGGAACACACACATACAGAAAAAACGTTACGCTGTAAACAGAAGAGAGCGGTGTGTTTGTAAATATTTTTCAGAACAATCGTCAACTGTTTTGTTTGAGGCTATGGTTACGTTTTCGGGCCTATCCGCGATGCCGTTGGGAACTCACTGATTTCAAACAAACGCTTAATCAATGAGCTTATCAAGTTTTTTTATTATTGTTATTAAAATTCTTTGCTCTCCACTTCTCGCGTAAAACTCTCTTTTCGTTTACTGCTCTCTCTTCCTTTATAGCGAAGCAAAGAAAGATGCGGTGCACAGTGTATTCACACTCTTATCTCCACTTGAATGTTTCCCATTAGACTTACCGCAGTCTTAAACACATTTTCGGCAGGCAGGCTGTCCCAGACTGCAGTTCTGGTGTATACAAAAGGCATCCGCCAGAATAGGCGTCTACTCAGTATCACCGAAATTCACGCAGGTTGTCAGTATAATAATAATAATAATAATAATAATAATAATAATAATAATAATAATAATAATAATAATAATAATAATAATAATAATAATAATAATAATAATAATAATAATAATAATTGGTTTTTCGGGGGGGAAGGTAATGGCACAGTATCTCTCTAATATATCTTTGGACACCTGAACCGCGCCGTAAGGGAAGGGATAAAGGAGGGAGTGAAAGAAGAAAGGAAGAAAGAGGTGCCGTTGTAGAGGGCTCCGGGATAATTTCGACCACCTGGGGATCTTTAACGTGCACTGACATCGCACAGCACACGGGCGCCTTACCGTTTTGCCTCCATAAAAACGCAGCCGCCGCGGTCGGGTTCGAACCCGGGTACTCCGTAATTGTTTTTTTTTTGGGGGGGGGGGGGAAGGAAATGGCGCAGTATCTGTCTCGTATATCTTTGGACACCTGAACCGCGCCGTAAGGGAAGGGATAAAGGAGGGAGTGAAAGAAGAAAGGAAGAATAGGTGCCGTAGTGGAGGGCTCCGGCATAATTTCGACCACCTGGGGATCTTTAACGTGCACTGACATCGCACAGCACACGGGCGCCTTAGCGTTTTTCCTCCATAAAAACGCAGCCGCCGCGGTCGGGTTCGTAAAATCTCCGATTCAGCACAGCTTCGAGCGCATTTTCTGTAGACAGCTTCGTTCCAACGTAAATTGGGGCCCGTACAAAACAGCTGCTCCAGCGCAAGCATCTGTACGCCGTATAACTGCATATATGCGTGCAGTGTATTCAGGTATATACTCAGGTTGGCATTCCCGACATTTGCATAAACGGCTGGATTTTTCTCCATAATCCGGCACATATTTTCTGTACACAGCCTCTTACCAGCGGTGCACTCAGTGCGTGCAAAGTGACTTCGCGTTCATGCAGTACCACTGCACATATATGCGTGTAACGCATGTGCCAAACTGCATACATACATGAAGTGACACGCACGAAGCAAAAGAGGGCGCGCCCGGCTCGCAGATTCTCAGCAACCTAAGCAACAACAACTGGAAGGTCAATGAACAAGACACGCGTAACCGCCGCCGACACACGCCGGCACTTAGGGCGCCCTGTCTTCATTTCACCGCGCCGGCATCGCCCACCGCACAGGGGGCAGCACTTGTAATCTGCTCCCAATCACTCGTAATTTTCGGTTGCTGCAGAACGCATCGCAACTGCGCCGACTGCGTGCAAGCACCTCCGCGTAAACTGGCTGCGACGCTAAGTGGCGCTGGGGGAATCGGCAACCAGCGGCAGAAACACACGCACGAAATCTGGCCGGCAGAGGGCGCAGTGGCGCGGCCACAAAGGGGCCCCGCTTCAGCAGCCCACCGTGCTATTTATAACGCGCCGACGTGACGTATAAATTAAACGGCGCAGAAGATGTGTCTATCTGAATGGCTCGACCCGAGTCCTCCGCTAAGTGCAACGAGCCATTTCGATAACTAAGTTATTCGTTTTGGACTAGTTGCGCCGCGTTTTTTTTTTTTATTCTGTTTCTTCTTTCTCGCTTCGGCTACTAAACACTGTTAGCGCGCGCCACTGCTGTTGTTGCTGCTGAAATCCGGCCGCGGCGCGCGTGTTGTACGTGCATCACCGTGCGGGGACATTGCGTATTCTTAAAAACTGCTCCATGCCCGGGGCTGCAGGTTCGGCGGGCTATATAGCGAGCAGCGCCAGTCGAGGCGACAGCCTATATACGATATGTGCTGAGTGCTAACTGCTGTCACCCCCCCCCCCCCCCCCCCCCCCCCCCCGGTTGGAGGAAAAAGGCGCTCTGTCTCTATCCTCACCTCTTTTGTCACTGCCGCTTTGCTTGTTTCTTTCTCAGGGGGGAGATTTTTCGCGGGCTGGAAAAGGTTGGCTAACCTGTTCCTCTTATCCGGTGACAAATGGCGCCATTTTAACAGGGGCACACCTTGGCGGTCTTTGGCAGCCGGATATGCGTTCGCGCGCGAGTGTGTGTAGTGTTGACGCCGTCGCCCAGCGCCCCGCGAATGCATGCAACAGGCGATTCAGCAGCAGCAGCAGCTTCTGCTGTTGTGTCTGTTGCTTCCGGCATTTTCTGCCGTGGGTTACCATGTCACCGAAGAGACCTTGTTCGCACGTGCGCACTTTAGGCCGGAGGTCAGGACGCCTGTTGACTGCGTCACGGCCCGTGACTTCGTGACCCGGCGTGTGAACAACGGCTAGTCGCACGGCCATACAACCAGAGTTATTTAATCCTACCGGTTACGAAACTTTCGATGAAAATTTGACTTCAACCAGCAGTCCGCTTTCTGGAGCTTAGCAGATGGTGGCGTCGCCTACAGACTCTACAACTTGTCGTCCACCACCATAAACGCGTATTGAGAAGCTCTAGGCAGTTTGTCTGCATTCAGCAGGTGGCGTGACAGTTAGCTAAACTCTATGCTTTGGCCCCAATCAGAGTGCCGGATTTCAGTACATGAGACGTGTGGGTAGTCTCGCATTGAGTATATGACCGGATAATGCGGGGTGTTACAATAGCGCATAAACAACGACTTGTACTATCGCACTCCGGAGCTCGCTTCGCGTACCTGTGTAACCACATACAGTTGTGCTCACCTTACCGAAAACACTAGCTTACATGTTATAGTACAAGTAGTGGCGATTTTCACGAAATCGACGCCACGCTGCGGCGGCGCCGAGAACCCGTCCAAGAAGGATCGACGCTCGCGGAACCATATCGTCCATTGCGTATGTGCTTCGCCGGCATATTCAGACGTTTCTGTCCGAGTTTTGTGTCAAAAATACAGTTCAGAAGCGTTGTTACATGAAAGTCTGTACGGTAACGTGATGGAAGATCCGCTAAGTGTCTGTGCGAGTTTTCTGGTTCCGGCAATAGAGGAAGAGCATGCATGGGAGCAGGAAGTTTCTATACTTTGCACAGTAGAACCCTGACAGCGCAGTTCTTATCAGCCACTGTGCTTATATTTCTAAAAAAAGATAATATGCATGCACTAGAAAGCGCTGTGTAAATACGCGACGCTATTTGCTAACAAACATCGCTTAGTACACATGACTATCTAATGGGCACATTTCAAGCACGAGCGATTTTGTGGAGCACTGTCCCTGTAGAAGCAGGTCTTATTACGGCTTTCGCGTATGGCGATATGCATAGTGCTTTGTTGCTCACTGAGAAGGGGCGGGAGATGTTATGATTTCTAATAATTGGTTTTTTGGGGAAAGGAAATGGCGCAGTATCTGTCTCATATATCGTTGGACACCTGAACCGCGCCGTAAGGGAAGGGATGAAGGAGGGAGTGAAAGAAGAAAGGAAGAAGAGGTGCCGTAGTGGAGGGCTCCGGAGTAATTTCGACCACCTGGGGATCTTTAACGTGCACTGACATCGCACAGCACACGGGCGCCTTGGCGTTTTTCCTCCATAAAAACGCAGCCGCCGCGGTCGGGTTCGAACCCGAGAACTCCGGATCAGTAGTCGAGCGCCCTAACCACTGAGCCACTGCGGCGGGGCTTATGATTTCGTTTTAACTCCATTTCATGCCGATTCGTTGTGCGCTGCACTATTGCGGTGCTCTTGCTGCCATGATGAATATAGGATGGAATCGAAAGGAAAGAATTGCGTCATAGCGGCCTTACACTAATTACATGCATTTCCCTGTTCAGGAAAAAACTGCGAACACAAGGCGCGGTTCATAGCTGCGAGTAAAATCACCTTATTGTTCTCGCTAGCTTCGTTTTATATAGAAGCAGCGTGATAATCGCTTGCTATATTGCTTATCTACAGCGCTAAATTAAAAAAAAGATCGAGTTTTGTCATTCGCCCGTTGTACAAGTCTTCACGTCGACGTCATTGATTTTAAATTCTCGCTATAGACTGCATGCATGCCTACACTCTAAACGGGAATACGCCTATATGGGAGTAAAAAAGGGAGTAGGCTGCCCCCCTAGCGAACTTCCTTTTATGATTGGGAGTGCGCTACAGGACAGCTTACTCCCTTTATTACTCCTTTCTGTTTGGAGTGGACCACTCCCCCTTCACGTCGGCCGTTTTCAAACGCCAGCCAGAGTTTTATTCCTTTTTTTTTCATATTTATTCTCTTACACCCTCGAGAAACTGAAGACTAGCTCGAACGAGACTACTACCATCAAAAATAAGCGCGAGTTTATCGTGGAATCCAAATCCAAACGCCCTTCTATATATGTCTTCTGCCCGCAAAAACTAGGAGTCCTCCGTTACGCTGCCATTTCAGACTACTTAAGCCGCAACCCCGCTAGACCACGAAAATCGCCGATATATTTGCTGCATAAGGCCTGTTCGTCTGATATTTGTTTGTATCAGTCAAAGAGAGATAAAAATGCAAAATTTGAAACAAGAATAGCACTAACTTCTTTGACGTGAGCAATTATTGCGGTTTGCAATTAGGAGAACGTCCCAGGCAAACCTTCTCAGTTTTACATGAGACCTAACGAATATCTAGCCGTAATATTTATTTTCTCCGCTAATAACTCACCGCCAGTACATGTATGACTGCGCTGTTAGAGCGGCTGTAAGCCCATGGTGAAAGCTGTCTATACAATGTATAGGACACGTGCTCTGCTTGTACTCATATTGTCGCAGTGTTCCACAGAAGCGTTAATGATGCGTGTTTTAAATGGCATACTCATACTCGTTATGGAGATAGCCCTGCGAATACAAGCTCGGATTCCAGCGTCAGGGAATCTATTTGAGTGTCAAATTTTCTACTTAATGCATTTCATATTAGAATAATTGCCTATTTGTTGTCCATGAGCAAGTAGGCTATTTTAGTTATGTTACTAGAATCTGTGCTAGGGCAGATCTTCTGCATAGAGGAGACAATCAAAAGAGCACACGGCCTCCTCAATTTCCCAACGTGTTTGCTGTATTTTCAGGGCGCACTCGGTTGCTGTAAAACGCTAACAGCAGGACGGTTGTCGCCGGTGCGTTTCAGTTTAAAATGAGCGCGATTGCACGTGCATAGTGCCTAAGCATGAAGGTAAACATTGGAACCCTGGACCTCAAGACCACATGAATTCGTGCATTATTCTTCTGTGAACAGCGCGAGATCGACGACTAACCAGAACGAGAAGAACAGTAAAAGGTTTGGTCACCAACGATGTTTATTTCGCACAGAGAAAAATAGACGCGTCCTTGTGGCGTTCGCCCAGGCGAAGCACTGCAGAGTTATTTTTGAATGGGACGGTTGCGAATGGGCCTTTCGCGCGGCTTTTGTGTTTACGCAAGGTCCTTCTGCTGTACTTGCCCTATGTTTACGCTACGGATAAACACACACACCTTTCTTCACCCGTTCTCCTTATATTTTTTCTTATGTTTACATGTATTCAATGTGATGCCTTTCGTAAAAAAAATGTGTCTTTCTGCTTCTTTTATTTCACGACGGTGTTCCCAACAATGTTCCCCAGACTGCACAGCCCGCCACCCCAATCACGCTAATTTGTAGCGCATCACCAACATCGTCCGGCACTGACGTAGTCTGCAGCCAAGGAAACGTCATTTTTCGCGCCCTTACGCAAAGTTTTATGCGCTACTCCGACGCACACAGAAGAGGAATGTTGGGAGAGGGGAAGTTTGGCTCAGTTTATATTTTGGTTTATGGGGGTTTGACGTCAAAAAGAGACTCAGGCTATGAGGGACGCCATAGTGAAGGGCTCCGGTTGATTTCGACCACCTGGGGTTCTTAAACGTACACTGACATCACATAGTACACGGTCCTCTAGAATTTCGCCTCCATCGAAAATCGGCCGCCGCGGCCCGGATCGAACCCGCGTCTTTCGGGTCAGCAGCCGGGCGCCATAACCACTGAGCCACCGCGGCGGCTGGCAGAGGGGAAGTGATGAGGTAGTGAAGCGGTGCCTGCGGTGCGAAAGCTCGGCAATCTCTTTAAAGGTCAACTTCTCAGTTTTCATACCGACAGCCACAATTTAGAGTGTTTAATTGTATACCTCACAAATGTTTCGTAGAAACCTAAACCAGCTACACAGTATCTTTTTTGGATTGTAGAGATTTCGTTTTCTTTGTACCGAGTTTAGGGGACTGGGTGCCCGCATTTGTGGGCATGCACTTAAGGTGTGTATACAAAGGGCAGGCCGGGGGGGGGGGGTGCAAGGGGGAGGAGGATGAAGAGAGATGTTGACGCGCGGAGTGCTATAGTCAGCGCCCTTAATTCGCGGCTCTGACGCCCACACCTTGCTCGGACATATTTTTGTATACTTGTTTTCACTGACCCCGCATCCGTATAGCACACTGCCCAAGGCAAGCGAGCTAGCGGCGCGGCCCACACTCTGAATTAAAACTCGGACCCACTTTTCAAGGCTCTCACTGTTCCCTCTCGCGGTCTAATTAATTAGGGCCAGTTACGCGCCCTAGCCGCCGTGGCATTGAGAGACGCGCACTTTAAGTGAGACGCGTACAGGGCGACGAGTATATGTGGGTCGCATAGGATGCCGCCTGCGGGATCGAGCCCGCATTCATGCATGCCCCGACGACCGTCGTGGCCCCGCAATGTCGCGCGCGGTCCCGTGGGTATACGCGCCACATTTGTGCGTTGCAAAGCAGCGCGTGTGTGCACGTGCTCAGAAAACAGAACGCGAGGCGGACGCGTTGGTGGCATTCGGCACTGACCTACATGAGGCCACGGCACGTATAGGCCCACCTGTATGCATCGACTGTGCTGGGAAACAATGCGGGCGCGGCGTTTTTCCACATGCCCGATGCAGCATAGAACTAGTGACGACGTCCACCGCAGGAGGCGGCTCATGGCAACGAGCAGGCAACCATCCATCACGACGACTTCTTTATGCAGCCTATAGATATAGACAGGTTATGGGCATTATTAGATTGTCTAGTTTGTTCCCAGATCATCGTATAGGCTGCCTAGTTTTCACATTGTGGTCATGTGCGTCTATCGACAGTGGATATATACGCTGTGTTTTACTTTGGTCAGTAGTGATTATTTGAACAAATTAGTTATAAAGTTAATTAGAACAGAGGTAAGTGCCGATTGTACACCCAGGGCCACCGAAAAGCGGCAATTTGGAACAGGAAGCGCTCAACCGTGCGGACCGCGAGGGGCAGCGGGAACGCCGACGACTGTGTGCGGTCGACATCATCAGAGCAGTTCGGCTGAGTGAGAGCGATCGATGTTCAGATGTGTCAGAGACACACGCTTCAGTGCACGTTAAAGATCCCCAGGTGGTCGAAATTATTCCGGAGCCCTCCACTACGGCACCTCTTCTTCCTTTCTTCTTTCACTCCCTCCTTTATCCCTTCGCTTACGGCGCGGTTCAGCTGCCCAACGATATATGAGACAGATACTGCGCCATTTCCTCCCCCCCCCCCCCCCCAAACCAATTATTAACAGAGGTAAGTACACAATATTCTGTGCCCGGAGGAAGTGCCCGTCCGTCCAGATAGCCCAACCTCGAAAACAGTGCTGTGCAGCTAGTTTAGGTTTTTACGAAATATTGGTGTGGAATACAATGAAGCCCTCTGTAAACTGTGGCTGTCTAGTTTTGGGAGATAAGAATCTGTAAACGACTCTGAGATAAGAGCTGATCGTGCGCTTGTCTGCAATGAAAATACAGCCCATCGTGTAACGCTTACAGGACTAAGCGTGACGTGTATTGGCATTAATACTGTTCGTCCATCGCGAGCTCATCGTGCGCGTAGTTTTCTTCGAGATTCCGAGAATTCAGATTTTTTTTTTTTTTTTAGAGTTCGGACATGTCTGCGCTCGCATTATAGGTGGCCCAGGGTCAAGCTGATGACCTCACGGTTCATTACCTGTGTCCTCGGGTGGAGTGTAGATATCTGACAAAAGTTTAGTAAACCGATTCGGTTAGGCTTTTCAAAGAAGCATGCACTCCAGCCACACAATAGGACATAGGATGTCGCATAGGACCATATATATGGCGTTCTCAATCACGGCGATGACCTATCGATACCCATTGTATGGTGTTCGGCTACTAAGCACGAGCTCACTGGATCTATCCCGCCCGCGATGGCTCCATTTTGATAGAGGCGAAACGCAAAGTGCAATGATATGACTGCGTGCCGAACCCCATCTGGCAGTAATTCATCTCCTGGCGTGACAAAAAGCATACTACTTGGCTTTATCGCCCGAAATGAAATAATCCCACGCGTGGGGCTCTTCCGACGAGATAAAAGCTAGATACATGACAGCGAAATTTGTTTACTACAGATTGCAGGGTCATGTAACTGCACCACGGCTGGTATACCGTGGACCTTTGACTTGGTAATACTTCCCACATCTTTCTAAAAGCCGTTCGCGAGTTGCGAGTCTGAAAGAAACGGGGCGAAGGTCAGCTGAGCTTGGACCAAGGCACAGACATCCAGAGGCCAGACCACTCTAAGGATGTGTGACGCCCTGATGAGACGAAGGGAGCTAACAAGGCCTCTTGATGAGGGGACCTTGAAGTTGGTCCAACTGGGTCAGGAACGAGCCCCAATGACTAAATTAGACCTTCCGGCCGCTTAAAGAGCGCCGTCTTAACGTCAGTCAGGAGTGACGAAACGAACAGTATTGCGACACGACAGCTGTTGACTGAGCAGAACTCCATGGGAAAGCGTTTAGTCACGGCTGGTTGGCGAGGTGCTTGAAACACGCGCGGTATATGCAGTCTGGAACTCGCATCAGCAGCGCACGCTAGCATGTGGGATCACGGTCGAGCAGCGTAAGAGTACATATCGCTGTCTGAAAGAGGACGTGTCGTGGCATCTATCGAGACAACCACTTTTAATGAAGCCTTGGGAGCGACGAAATTTGGCCTCGGCGCGGAGTAGAAGGAAGTGTCGCTGAGCCAACGAGGATGTAGTGGTGCAGCCTTTGCGCGGACGCGATCTTGACAGACGTAAATAACGGCAGGCAATAAAGGCGGTGGAGGAAGTTAACGTGCGCGCTAAGCGTCAGGAACGATACTCGGACGGTCGCTCGGTTCGTCGTACGAAAACAATCAGAAGACGGAAAAAGTCAATTCGCCCGTGCCCACAGCGGTGCTTAAGGATATCAATACTCATTTACCGTTCTCTGCAGCAACGGGAAAGATCTCCACCAAGGGGAAGCGCGACCGACAGTGTTTCTTTTGTGCTTTTGTCTAATGTTAGTTTTTGTTTGTTTTTGCAGCCGTGCTTGTCCTTCGGTGGACTAGAATCGCGAGTGATGCGCTCAATCACCTCGCAAAAGCTTTCATTGCTGTGAGCCTTGGGGTTTGCGATGCTCGGACGCTTACTTCGATCAGCCAGACTTGCCCTATCGCTTGACATGCAATGGTTTCAGGCGAGCACAGAGACAGAGTGGTGCCCGTTTTGCCCATTGATGCAAGCTTCTTATTATAGCAGCGAGGTTCAGTATGAGACTGCAAGCGACAATACAGTCAGGAAAAGCACGCCTGCACTCATTTCTTTTCTTCCCATCTGCTTTTGCCCTTCACTGCTTTGCGGAAGATTTGTGCGTACAATGAGATCGAGATTTCCTGAACATAAAATCTATAATATGGTATAGGGGTTGTAATTATGTACAGGTTGGATTAGCCTTACAGTGGTCTGTCAGCAATCGCTCTGATTGCTGAGTCACTCAGCTGAAGAAAGATGGAGAGATAAAGGCTTTATTGAAAGGTAATATTAAGGCCTTATATACACTCTGTGATTTATACTGTACTATACTTACTATACCATACTTAAGTGAATGAATGTGCGTATACCACTGTCCGCATGGCCGCATCATCATCATCATCATGAAAGTGCAGAGACCCATGCAGAGCAGTTGGGCCGACGATTCAGCCCGCGGAAGAGCGCAGTGTTGTGCTGGTCCCATGCCACGACGGTCGTGGAGCCGAAACTGCTACTGTAGGAACGGGAAATCCAGTGGGCGCATAGCTACATGTACATCGGAAGACAGCTCACGACACAGCGGGCATACCTGGCAGGCTATGTGAGTGGCCTCCGTGCGAAGGCGCTACGAAATCAATGTGTCCTGACAGCCAATGCGCTATGGTCGTTCAGCAGGTTGGAAGTACTGTACACTACTTGGAACGCGGTGATGGTGCCGGGATTGACCTATGCGAACGCTGTGCTGTGCGTCTCGCCGGGGCCCCGAGATAACCAAGAGCGGCGACAGAGAGAGGTGGGACGGCGGGCTCTCGATGCCCACCGTACGTCCGCGATTCGACTGAGGTGTGCACGGAGACTTGGGGTCGTCCTCATTCGAGGCACGGGAGGCAGCGGCGAAGCTCAATCTCGAGATGCGCTCGTGGACTCTTGGGGATGAGCGCTGTGTCCATAGGGTACAGCGTTGTCTGCTGTGCTCTGATGTGTGTACGCGTTGGAAAAGGAGGGTACGAGCGTCAGGGAGCAAGTACGGTGTGCCACTGCCAACGATCGCGAACGCCAAAAGCACCTGCTCGAGAAAAGGGAAGGTGCGGCAGCGTGTGGTGACGACGGCGACAGAGCTGTGGAAGACCAGCGCGGTGGCCAAGCCAGCTCTCGGACTGTACACTGCGCTCAGGAGAGAGATTTTGCAGGAGCGCTTCTACAACTCCCTCGGCAATGCCCTACTTTTCGCGAAATCAAGCTTATCAATTCCGCATTTCAAGCAAAGCGCTGTACACGCGCATCTCGCCGAACGACCCGGAAGTCGGAGAACCCAGACAACTACTCGGCATTGCCCTACTCTTCGAGGCTCGGGCGGGGGTGCTGCGCTCGAAGAAGTCGCAAGCACGGATTGCCAGCCACGACTATGCAGATATTAAGTGCGCGATGTGTGGGCGGGAAGAGGATACGATTGAACATGTTGTTCTGACATGTCGACGCTCCTCCCGTGCCTACCGCAAGCGCTGGGTTTTGACTCTGGACAACCGACAGACGGCAGTGCGGCAGGCAGCGGGGTGAACGAACAAGAAGCCATTTCCAAGGCCAGGGTGGTCGAAACTACAAAACGCCGCTTCGAAAATTGGAATAGGCTTAAACGATAGGTGGTGTTGACGACACAGCGGGACAGACTCCGCTGTATAGTGTCTCAAACTTGGCTCGGACTTTTCTTTAATGTCCGCCCGTTATAAAGGCAAGAGCCCCATATCCAATCCAATTCAATAAAAAAAAAACAAATAAACAAAAAAGAACACACCGGTAGCGGGGGTCACGAGATGGAGCACGACTAGTGCTTCAAAAAATGTTTCCCGCTAAAATCAACGCCCTTCTGCATATTCCTCCAACCTCAGTTTTTTTCTGCTTCGCCGTGGCGACAACAAAACTTGGCGCTGGTGTCACTGACATGCTGGGCTGTGCGTCAAGTACAAGGCAGTTGGCCGTATTGGCTGTATTCTTCAGCCCTGCCATCACAAAAGGGAACCGAAAAATCCTCCCGCACAAAGACGGCCAGGGAAGGCTCGAGGCAAAATGGCGGGGAAGGCGTAGCAGGGTTGGCCTTCCTGGGTAAACAGCCGCGGACGCGACGCAGCTGACACCTGCACCCCCGATGGCTCGTATAACGCGCCGTCGTGCCAGCGATTACGGCGCCCCTGGCGGCCCAGCGAGGAAGAACGTCCGGGAGCGCACGTGGGAACACCGTTCAGGGCTACCTTTTCTCTCGTGTCTGTCATTCAAGACAGCGCGGCGTGTCCGGGTGTGCTGTACGAGTCACGTCCAGGTGAAAGGCAGTCGGTGTGGACACCACGTGCTTTGACCGCCCTTACTTTGGTGGGCGTGAGAGAGCGTCGTAAAGAGCCCCACATTCCCAGGCACGCCACGAATAAAGATACCGCCGTCGAGCACAACGGCTTTCTCCGTTGGTTCGGCTGCGCTCTATGCTGCGTGAGATCCAAGCGTATCTGGGTCAAGGATGTCTGTGCGAAACCTCGGAACTGACGAGCCGAGCGAATTCGCGCGTTCCTCAGCAAAGTGTCGCCACGTAGATTCGTTCTGTTGTCTGCTCTACGCATAAGCATTGTAGCATTGATATGCTGAAATCTACAAGACAAGTGATTAAGCATATTTTAGAGTAGGTGCCTTACGTCATCTCAGGCCTATAGACATAACTTCAGATATAAATATCAGAAAATGATGATACGCAGGTGGCGAATAGTTACTTCGTCGCCGCCTAGGGACAAAATTTAATTGTGTGTGTTCGCAAACGACTTATTCACGAATGTAGCTGATGTGAACGCATGCTTTACGTGCGCCTGAATATTTTGCACAAGTGTAAGAAACAAGCACGTCAAAGACATTTTATTCTGCGCTTGTCGCCTATTGCACGAAAATTGAAAATGTCCAGCGTAAGTTCATACGCATCTATTATGATAGATATATTGGTCGCCGTCGTTTCTACGACTATGATTCTCTCTTGGCAGACCTCAATATGTCTACCCTTGGCGACAGACGACGCATACGTGACATGCAGTTTCTGCAAAACGTCTTGCGCGGTTACATTAACTGTGGGACCTTACTGATGTCGCTGAATTTTCGTGTGCCGCATGCAAAAGCTGCAAAATGTTTCGACACATTTTATCCCGATTTGCACGCCATCTGTCCAATGACTCGTTTACAAATCTTATATAACAAAACGTTTAATGACATGGACATATTTGCCTAATTGTTGTTTTCGTGCCTGCTTTTAAATCTTTTGAAGTGGTGTTTTTGATGTATCTGACCTAGTGTGCGCTCGTTTAGGCCACTTGGCTGTTGAGGCACACTCAAATAAACATATCTATCTATATCATCATCCCCCATAATTAAAAACTAGCTCCGTTAGCTACACTGCCACTTCACCTTCCTTAAAAAAATGTTCTATTCGGAAACGTCATTTTTCACGTCGAGACTTCGAACGTTTCATTTCAAGCCTCGTTTCGTCGAAATGCGCTGCTAGCCGCGGTGCAATTAACGGCGCACAGCCAGCGGCGCGTGCGACAGCTGTAACGCGACTTTACTTTTTTTTTTCCGACCTGACTGTTTGCAATAGTTCGGAAGCGCATGGACTAACACAGGAAACCGTGCCGTAAAAGTCGGGCGCCGGCGTTATCCTCTTTTGCGGACGAAAACGACACCCAGCATCCGGCCCGAAGCTGACGGCCGCAGGTGTTGTGTGGGCCCCCGCGACACACGTGTAAAAAAACAGCGCCCACGCCCGCTGCGTTCCTCTACGGGGCAGCATTGCTGATGGAAAGAAAACGGAAAACGTTTTCAGTTTCTGACTGCGTTTTTTTTTGTATAGCTGGCAACGGCTCTGCGTCATTTCAAATAAATTCACCATAAATGGCATTGAGTGGGATTTTTTACATCTCGTTTGTTTCTTTGTTCTGTTTCCATTTACCGAGAAGCTGACAATATAACCTATTTATGGATGCACCAATATCTCCATAGAACATATACTGCACACTCAACTTAGCAATCAAAACTGGAGAACAAGCCAGCGATGAAGCACGATTGATAGCGTCGACACGCTTTGGTATTGTCCATGCATCCCTCCACATCTCGTAGTTATGTAAAAGCGTACGGGGCGCGCCGCGGTGGCTCAGTGGTTAGAGCGCTCGGCTACTGATCCGGAGTTCCCGGGTTTGAACCCGACCGCGGCGGCTGCGTTTTTATGGAGGCAGAACGCTAAGGCGCCCGTGTGCTGCGCGATGTCAGTGCACGTTAAAGATCCCCGGGTGGTCGAAATTATTCCGGGGCCCTCCACTACGCGCAGCTCTTTCTTCCTTTCTTCTTTCACTCCCTCCCTTATCCCTTTCCTTACGGCGCGGTTCAGGTGTCCAACGATATATGAGGAAGATACTGCGCCATTTCCTTTCCCCAAAAACCAATTAAAAGAAAATTAAAATTCAAAGCGTACGGCTCGCCATCCATATTTGAGTGCAGTATATATTCAGTAAAATGCGACGCTGTGCTACAAGAGAAAAACAAAAAAAAGAAGCACTGAAATCGCTGAAATCATTCGCGTAAATGTATGGTCACATCTAGTGGTGTGTGCACTGAGCCGGCGAGAATCGTTTATTTAGCTGTCTAAAGCACCGCGTATAGAAGCTGCAATTTACACTTGTAATACTAAAAACAGACTCACACAATTTCAGACCTTTCTCTTTCGCGCTAACTTCCACAGGACCCAGCATTCCAGCGCTTTCCGGGGCTGGCCTTTCTCGTAATTCTTCGTGCGCTAAGAAAAAAACAACTAAAAGCGATGAAAGGGGACGATGATGATGGGGGCACGCAGTCAATTAGCGTGCCCACTTGGCGCCGTCATTTTTCCGCACCGAGTTCATCCATCACGCGATTCCCCGTGGCTCCTAGCAGGCCGCACTGCGCGCCTCAACCGCACACAGCCACGCAGGCAGCTCAATCGTGGCCAATCAACGCGCGCGCACAGCACAGAGCCAGGCGGGCGCGCTCTCATGCGTACACAGTGCCGCCGACTTTCCCTTGGGTGCAGCCCAGGCACGCACGGTGGTAGCGCATTCTGCTCTCGCATTCCCCGGGCAGCAGAACGCATATGACGATTCTTCGCGCATTTCCCAGAGGTGCGCTGCAGCGCCCTAGAATGTAGCCGGCGTTATCCTCTGACTCTCCTTTCGTTCCCCGCGCTAACTGGCGAACCCATTCATAACCACTAAGGACAAGAGTGTAAGATTGAACAGAAATGTAATCATCATATAATGGGTGCTGCACATGCTGTTCGTCTTGTTCATTTATTATTTAGGGCACGAGGGCGGCAATGCGAAATCAGTGTAAGGACGCATAGCGGAAAACAGGACTGTCGCCGTGCGGACAGGATAGCTCAAGTGCTGTCTCCTTCCCTGCGTCCGTATCTTCGATTTGCGTCTTATTTTCCCGCCCCTTTGTGTCAGCTAGTCAGGAAATGAATTATCAAATCTGCACCTCCTCAATGTGTACGGTCATATCGCGATCCTGCTGTGCCGACCTGTCGTGAGCCGTTTCTGTGTGTACAGTGCAGCTGCCTGCTCGGTTTCAGAGAGAAGCTACTCAAGCTCTATGTTCCACAACACTGCATGGTTCTTCGAAAAGAGATATGGGGGAGGGGTGGAGGGATGGCGCTGTTCGGGGGCCGGCTCTTCGTGGTGGCGGCTTGGAGAGGAGGATAGTCCGCGCTGAAAGGAGGAGGATGAGAGAGAAATAGAGAGAAGGTTTTAACCTAAAGCTCCTCAAGCGTTTGAGGGGTTTTATTTTGAGGGACTTTATTTAGGTTCGTTGTTAGCCGCCCCTTCTCTTGGGTCATGAGCACCTCTAACCCGAATGAATTTACACTCACCTGCGCCAGGGCATGCACAGCAAGCCTCCCACGCCACCCGCTTACCCATGTATGTACGTCCGCAGAGAAGCCCCCTTCTCATAGCTTTTATTTTTGATCATAAATTCTTGCTGCCAGGCGCGCGTGAACGAACTGAGGCGTGGCGCCGGCAAATGAATGTTAGGAGAGGGGGGGAACTGAACGTTTGCAGTAAAACGCCGTCCTGTCGACAGCAGTGATTAGCAACGAAGGGGAAAGTGAAAATGAAAACGAAAAAAAAAGAGAGAACCAAAATGAAACCTCCACTTTCAGAGACAGGAGAATTAATTTCGGGGACGCGTTAATTAACAGTTTTCCCATTATAACCAAGCCCGTCAGAGCACTAACAGAGCTGTACGCCGGTTCGCTCTGGTTGGAGGGATAAGTGGGGGGGGGGTTCTTTCTACGGGGGATGGAAAGAACAACTTCGCCTCTATGCAGCCTCTCGGCGTGTTCTTGCTATTGTTTTTTTTTTCTTTTCGTCCTTGCGTGTGTATAACGAACTGCATCTACTCCGAGAGTGACGTGACTAAATTTGTTTCTAGGACGCACGCCATTTTCCCCACGCTGCGGTTGAAGAAACTTATAACCAGTGGGCGTGGAGTTCCGAGAATGAATTGGGAGAACTGAGCTACGCGTCTTTATTGTGGCTGTGCCGACGGATGAAGTGCTCTTGCAACTGCTTCTTAATAACTACTTATTTCTCTTCATTTTTTTTTTCTGGGAGCCATTCCTGGTCTCTGCCGACCCAGAGAGAGAATTCATTCGCGAGAAAGGCAGGGAAGCTCGACCTGATCCAGCGTGCTCTTTTCTGCACCACTCCGCGCAGGGAGGGGGTAGGCAACACAGTAATTAGTATTGCAAGCATGCCTGCCATTTAGGGCCACCCTTGCGTCCACATCGCCCTTTTAGTTTCCAGGTTTCAAACGTACACGTGCGTCTAGTGTTAGAGAAAGCAGGCGTGCGCCATAATTTGAATGCTTTCGAACCATCGAGCAGGCGCAGGCAGTGCAGGCCGTCTGCAATATGGTCTCGCGCTTCTTGCAAGCGCGCAATAATGTAGCCATCCCCCTTGCGTGATGCTCTGCGGAGCTGTGATCTAACTCCATCGCACGCTCCTGTGCTCACCCTAAAGTACTGATCAAATAAAAGGCTGGGTTCTTTATTTTTTATTAATGTACGTACGTTGCTGGGCGAAGTGGTGGCCGAACATTGCGAAATAAAACAACACAAAAAAGAAACAAAACGACACGAAACCGACACACACGAGCTCTCGGCTGTCTTCTTTTCTTTCTCTTGCCATGTTTCTTTTATTTTGCTGTGTTTTGTTTTAGTGCATTATCTTTTTCTCACTCCTTTTTGAAAGCGCAATGAACCATCCGTAACAGCGCAGGAAGAAGCAGCCATAGTTTGTTAACAGCTACAGACGCGCTGATTGTTTACTGATGTTCTGTTCCTCTTTGAGAAGAATTAAGGGCTGTTCTTTTACGCCTGAACGTATAAGTACATTGCAATGCTTGTATAGTTTGTTCATGGGGATGTGATGAATCAGTTTCTTAAAATGGCCCTGGGTCCACACTGGGCATGAGGAGATTGATGCACAGACTCAAACATGATTTTGAACTGATTTAATTAAAGCATCTGGCTCGATGCCGCTTACGGGACAGAAGCTGGGCTCGTCGTCGCCGGGGCTGAGTCAGCGTGGTGTGGCACGGGCTCGATGAATGGCTGGTTGTCTGCAGCGGCCGGGCTGGGAGTTCCTCGTGGCTGTGCTGCCCTCGTTCTCGGCTGGTCGTTGGATGAGCTGCCAGGCGTGGAGGCGCGTTGGCGAAGGTCGAACGTTAGCGACGGCTAGACCCCGGGCTCAGGTCAATGCGCAGCCCCAGTCTTCTGCCTCGCTCCGTCTCCGGCCCTCTCGTCCACTCGCCCCGATCGCTCTCCCCCTTCCTCCCGTCGGCTTCCGCTTTTAAAGCCTTTGCTTCTTTCTTCAGCCGTGGCCGCGCCTTTGTCCACTCCCCCGTGGCTCTCGAGGGGTGCATAATGACGGGGACACTCAAGCGTCGTTCGACAGGGCCGTCGACGGTTACCATATATGGTCATGTTTCTCCGCCACAACCAAATATGGTCATGTCTCTCCGCTGCGACCCAACGCCAGGACGGCGCGGCCAACCGTCTCCAGGAAAAGTCACTGACCGGCTCGCCGTGGCACCGGTGCATGTGCACGAATCGTCACAGGGATGTAGTTATGAAAACTAGACATTTCGATAGATTTGCCTGTCTGGTTGGGTTTGAAGACTTGCAATAAACTGCACATCTCCAAACAAAAACTTTAATTTCAAACCCAACGTTCCGAAGCCGGCTCGGCTCCTTCATCAGGGTGACTGGGAATTTTCTCAAACGTTCACCAATTCATAATATAGCGTCAAATAGTGTTCCGCGCCAATCTTTGTTCCGTCGCGCATTTTATGTTTTTTAAAGCAGCATCCCTTAGCGCAAACAAGCACCCACACGCTCAGGAGCCTTAGCCGACATTCGGCAGCGCCGTAGTACTTTCTCACCAATGCGATGCCGTTTATACTCGTCCTTCCCATAGCCGCACCTCGCAGTACAGCCTGCTAATAATTAAACTACCACAGAAATACAATTTCCCACCACAGCACGGTAGACAGAACGAAAGGCAAATAAATTATTACTCCTCGATCGGTTGATTCACCGCAGTCTTTACTCACTGGTCTGTACAGGTCTTTATGGTTTATGGGGGTTTAGCATCCCAAAGCGACTCAGGCTACGAGGGACGCCGTATTGAAGGGCTCCGGAATGTCGACCACCTGAGGCTCTTTAACGTGCACTGACATCGCACAGTACACGGGCCTCTAGAATTTCGCCTCCATCGAAATTCGACCGCCGCGGCCGGGATCGAACCCGCGTCTTTCGGGCCAGCAGCCGAGCGCCATAACCACAGAGCCACCGCGGCGGCACTGGTGTGTATACAGCTGCCAGGCTGCCTGACCTACGCCGCGCAAAAGTCGCAGTGCACTACTCGAAATTTCATCGATAGCGGCTCTTGATGTGCATGTGCATGTATGTGTTGCATTTGCGCGGCTTTCGTTGTGTGCGTTTGTCGTTGCGAACGTGTGTTTAAGAGTTGCTAGTCAGTCCACCATTGGTCGCCTTCGTTTTGTTTTTGTGTTCGCTTTCCGTGTAAGTGATAACATGCATGACCACAAAGCTGTGTTCTGGTGTAGCTGCTGGTATGATTCTTGCTTTTTTAAGCAACAGCACGCGACGTAGCGATGCTGTCCCCTGTTGCGGTGCATGCAACTGTCAAACGGGAGGACCTGTCGCTTTTGGCCGGGTACGAGCTTCGTCGCTCGAAGACAAGTCACCAACGTCCTGGAGTCCTTTGCGCAGACCGCACTTGCTTGTAAATGGCTTCCTTCCAGGGCCCGGCGTTGGATGTCGCTTGCTTTTTCAAAATATAGAAATCCTTGGAGAGGCGGCGTATGTCTTTTGGCCCCCGCTACCTTGCACTCTAATCAGAACCCGCACGGCTACGAAGGCCGCAGTCCCCAGCTGGAACAGCAAAAAAAGACGCTGCTTATCCAAGCGCGCCTGCCAGGCCCCAGTGGCCCAGTGCACGCTAGAGGCGAGTTAACGAGAGCGGGAAAACAGGCAGCGTTCGATATATACAGCAGCTGTCGTGCCAGCTGCGTTTTAATCCATAAATAAAGAAAAGGGGACGGGGGGGGGGGGGGGGGGAAGGCAGCGACTGGCGTGGCTGATCTTTCGCTGTCCATGCCGGATGCTGAAAACTTTGATCACGCTCTTTGTTTCATCGCTATGAAAGACAAAATTAAGATCACAAACATTAACATGCATACAAATCGCCCGGAACGCGCATTTAACCGTTCCGATAGACTTCGTTCCCCTTTTTTTTTACCGGAAATAAAAACAAAAAGATTTATTTATTTATTTATTTATTTATTTATTTATTTATTTATTTATTTATTTATTTATTTATTTATTTATTTATTAAATACTGCCAGCCGCCTTTTGGTGGGCCAGGAGTGGGGATGCATTGCACAGTGCTTCGTCAATAGCAAACAAAGAAAAAAGTGAAAAAGAAGGCCTGCAGGCAGGCAGCAAAAAATATGCTGTTTGGACGCAGGCGAGAAAATTGACACCTGAAACGAGAAAGGAAAACAGAAGACACAGAAACTTCTTGCGACTGAAACAGATTCAGGCAGCTGCGCTTCGCGACAGGTGCTCGCATATTCGCGAAAAGAATGCTGGCTTGGTTCAAGACTCCGGTTACGGCTTTTTTCTTTTTCTGAAGAGTTCAAGAAAGACAAAAACAGGAAAAGAAAAGGCAAGCAGTGGAAGGGGGGGGGGGGGGGGGGTACATTAAACAAAATCAAGTCAGGTTATCAGCACTACTCAAAGAAGAACAGCGTATAGGAGCGGGATACATAGCGAACATACAGAAGCGATGCCCCGACGATAAACGAAGGTACGCAAAGGCGTCGAAATCTAGCACTCACTCTGGCAAGCGGGAAACAGCGAGCACAGTGCAGTGAACGGACGTTCGACACCACGCGCATGCTAATGAGCAGATGCCGTGCGCACGTCCATAAAAAACAGGACGAGCTCGATCTCCGTATACCGTACCGAAGGACATTTTCTAAAGGCTACAACCGCGTTTGCCAAGATCCAGTGCAATCGTACTAATTTACATGTTAATTTATTACAGCAGTTGTCGCAGCCACAGCTCTCTCTTGGATAACAGGGCAGATATTCTCCGGATGCCACCCACGCGTTCCTGAAAACTATACATGAAATAAAACATGCCCATGGGCCACCGTGGTGGCTCAGTCGATATACGGTGCTCGACTGACGACCCGAAAGATGCAGGTTCGATCCCGGCCGAGGCGGTCACATTTCGATGGACACGAAATGCTATAGAGGTTCCTGCACTGTGCGATGTTTCCTCCCTGCAATAACTGTCGGCGACAGTACCCTTCCTGCATGCGTTGTCACGCTACTCACACTGTTCATGAGAAAGGGGGTCCTATGACATGGAAAAACCACTTTTTCTTGACTTGTCTCCGATTATAGTGGCTTGTGGCAAAAATTAAAGCGACAGTATTGGAAGCCCCTGCTGTCCCATCCATAATATCAACGGACATCAGTAGGCATGGTTGTACCCCAGAGAAGAGGGGACTCACAATTAAAACGTTCGTTTGCACAACACAAGTTGCGGAGTTCCGAGACTCATGTATCAAACAGCGAAAATGTTCACTCCAGATATTCGCAGCGACAGAAGGAAGGACAGCGCCGTCATTCCTGAATGCCACTCTGCCGCCGTGGTGGATCAGTGGTTATGGTGATTTGCTGCTGACCCGAAAGACACGGGTTCGATCCAGGCAGCGGCGGTAGAATTTCGGTGGAGGCGAAATTCTAGAGGCCCGTGTACTGTGCGATGTCAGTGCACCTTAAAGAACCCCAGATGGTCGAAATTTCCGGAGCCCTTCACTACGGCGTCCCTCGTAGCCTGAGTCCCTTTGGGACGCTAAACACCCATAAACCGCCCTAAAGGCCAGAGTCGATGGGAGGACTGATCGACAGTCCGGCAGATAAGGGGTTGACGGAAAGAATTAAGGTCTATGTTTAGATTAGATATCGACAGACCCAGGGACTGTCTGCTGCCGATCATTCCGACCATTGACAGGCTTAAGAACATTATAATTAGACAGCGCAGACATTTGTCCACTTCTTAGCACCGGCGCCCGTCTGGTGTCTATTTCACGATTTCGTGCCTGCAATTTTAAACGCGTTCTAGCAGAACGACGTTCAACCAACCAATGTACCCGCCAACTCGCTCCGACTTCACAGCAGCCTGCAGGAGGCCGGTGGTTATCAGCAGCAAAACTCAGGAATAAAAGTGGGCTTATCCGCGGAAACATGTAGAGCCTCGTCTTCTGTCCGGCGATGCCATACATAGCTGCGCACTCGACGCTTTTAGTAGCGCATCGGATGGCTCCAGTGGGCGTCTCTTCAGTTAACTGCCGGTACACGCGTACCATTACCAAGCAAGAACTGACGAACCAATGACGTGAGACCAAGCTGTTCAACGAAGTTATATATTGCCAGGGCAAGCCGCGTACGCGGCAGACGCGCGCCACTGGACGCAAGGTATGGACCGTGTGACAATACTCCTTCCGTTTTCATTTTTTTTTTCGAGACTCGTGGGCGATATCTTCCTTATTGTTGAGCGCCAGCAGACCTAAACCTTACTAAATTCAGTTCTGTTGTAGGCATCTTATCCCTCTAACGGTACTCTAACCGCGAAGAGAGCTTCGTTCAATTGAGTCAAACTTGGCTTCCGTGCGCTTGGCTTGAAGCGGCGCGAGTTGAAATCTCCGCGCAAAGCTTGTCGACGATGCTGTGTATGTATAAGACCGAACCTTTTTGTCACTGTTTGTAAAATCGTAGTGGGTGCTCTTGTCAATCGTACGACTGCCGGTGAAGATTGTGCGGTGTATTTTGCTTAGGCGTTGACCATAAGCTTCTTGACACGCCCAGCGCTCTTTCATCCGCGACGGGTTCGGACGTTAGTCGGCACTCGCCGCATATATGCGTTGCCGCGTTCGTTTTCTGCGCAACAGCATCGCATTTACTTCGTAATGATGATGCGAGCATAAATACTTCCTGCCACCGCCATCCCGAAGTCGACTGCCTCTTGCAGATGGCGTTTCCGTTGGGCCGGTCCTTGACCGCCGCCCTGATGCTAATGGCAGCCACCCTGGCCCACGCCTCCTGGACGCGGCTGCTGACGGACGCCATTCCCGGACTGCGGACGACGGTGGCAGCACCGGAAACCACACTCAACAAGACCGGTGAGAGGGTTGGCGGGCTTGACGACGCGACGGGCGTGCCCTCGGAGACAAGCTGGCCGTTTGCGAGGATATGCTGTCGCCGCGAGAGACTGCGTGCTTAGTGTAGCTGCCCCCTTTCCTTTGTACTACTTGTTCGCCGGCCCTCCTGTTCAGATTTCCCACAAAGCCAGCCGGTTGCACAGAAACAAGCGATGCGTGTGTGCAGGCAGAGCGTTAATTCGGCTGTCCTTTTAGGTATCATAACTGGAGAGAGATGGGAGAGACCTTTGTTCCGCAGTGGGTGTAGTCGGGATGCTGCTGGCGAGTTGCAGCACGACTTTCACAGTGGTACATGTCGCAAAGAACCTCCCAACCGCAAAAATTTTGCACTCTATTGCCTACCGCTTCCCATGTTCCACGAGCTTTACGTTCGATGCCGGATTCGGCAGTCCATCTCCGAATACTGTTTGCTTCCTGGCACCCAACGGTAATGCATTTAAATGAACGCATATAACTCTGCCTTGCCGGTACCAGATTACGACTCGTTTAAAATTCTATATTTCCATTGATCACTGTTTTGGTTTTGTGGCCACTGTGTGCAACGGAGTCGAATGCAAAGTGATCTTACGAAAACGCGTAATGTGTCTCCCGATCAACAAACGATTGCGATATTAGTCGCAATATTTTTCGCAATTGCAGAAACATATTCTTTACGGGATCTGATGCGTCAATCAATTCAAAGATTTACAATTAGGGCCAATCGGATCGCCTGTGCAACTTGACATCCCATAATTGCATACTCTAACATTACGATGCCTCACACCTAAGATCCCCCCCCCCCCCCCCGACCCGAGTGTTAAATCTGGAAACTCTCTACTGTCAACTGCTGCATTTGAATATCAAATTTATCAACTGCGATCGATACTGGCTCGGAGAAGACATTACTGTGACAGATGTGTTCCAGTTAATATTGTGGAGCACGTTTCTAAAATGGCCGCCACACAGATGATAGTATTTCCAAATGCCACTGACAGTGAAATGCGCCCCTCAGTGGCTCTCCCTAGCACGAGAGCTTCGCAAGGCAGCTAAAGTGATGAATCGCTTCTCGTCACTTCCGTTGCCTTTGCACCTCCCTTGCGTTACACGATCGAGGCCTGTGTCGCGTTAGAGCTCCTCTCTTGTCGCTCCTGAGCGCCAACTCCGCCTGTGCAGCGGTATGGATGCTCCGGATTCATTGCGCCATGTCGCCTATGTATCAATTGTGCTGTTGAGTGTGAACTATTTCCATTCATCGTGCCCGCGTGACGAAAGTAAGACACCCCTATGCACCACCTGATAATAATAATTGGTTTTTTGGGGAAAGGAAATGGCGCAGTATCTGTCTCATATATCGTTGCACACCTGAACCGCGCCGTAAGGGAAGGGATAAGGGAGGGAGTGAAAGAAGAAAGGAAGAAATGGGTGCCGTAGTGGAGGGCTCCGGAATAATTTAGACCACCTGGGGATCTTTAACGTGCACTGACATCGCACAGCACACGGGCGCCTTAGCGTTTTTCCTCCATCGAAACGCAGCCGCCGCGGTCGGCTTCGAACCCGGGAACTCCGGATCAGTAGTCGAGCGCCCTAACCACTGAGCCACCGCGGCGGGGCGCACCACCTGATGAGAATGAACGTTCCGTTGGACAATGTCTCCCGCGTCGTGCACACTGAGAATCGGCCGTGCATGACGGCTCCCTAAGTGAGCGGAGATCAGTGTTGAAATCATTCAAGTTTTTATGGAGCACTGGCCTTGTGGTACAGTGGTCGACACAATTGTTAAAATCGGTGACTCAAGCGAAGCAATTAGCAGACAGGCCACTGTAAGGCTAACTGCGCCTGCTTATCAACAGCCCCCTATCCTTTAGAAAAGTGCCATGCATTCAACCTTTTGTTTACCCAGCTACTCTGAACAGGAACATGGGACTAAGCTGCCCTCTAGCACACTCCCTTTTATAAAGTGCGTTAGAAGAGTTTAATTTCTTTCCACTCTACTTTATTTAGGGCGTACAATATCTTTTCGAAATTTCTGCCATATCGCTTCCAATGCTCCATTCATATTTCTTCTATTTGCTGAGCCATTCTCCTTCCTCGTTTCGCACAATGTCCGCCCCCCCTTACGCATGATCGAATTTCGGCGGGTGATGCACTGATTAAAACTTGTGAATTTTAGCCAGCTCTCGGCACACCGTCAAGCCTGCATTTAACGGGTCTGCCGTTTCTAATAAGACAATCGAGCCCTGAATTCCGGACCAGTGTGCTCGAACTGAAACAATTCTTTTTTCTGCCCGCAGTGTCCACAGACATCCACGCATATGACCAAGCGGTGCAGGATCTGCTGGACTCCATTTTAGCAGCGCATAACCTGCCCAGCGATTCCGGCCAAAGACGAGGCAAGCGCAGCACATCACTCGACGTGTCAATCAAGGACAGCCTCGGTAAGTTTCACGCAATGGCAGCGATGTTTCGGACAAGCATATTTATTTAAAATGAGGCGCAATGCCGCGGTTACAAGAAGCGTGTTAGGTCCCGGCGTGAGGAGGCCGCTCTCGTTACAGGCTTTCAGAAGTGGTGTGTGCGTGTGCTGTTCTGCCCGAACGCCAGCCTCCGAATAATTAATGATGTGAAATGAACTCGTTGTATGTGTTGCTTGCCAGTGCCCAATTTGTTTCGGTCACTGTGCGGCCCATTGCATCGCGTTAATTTCGCATCCGCAATTCGTCGCTCCCATATTTCGTAGTATGCATTATACAGCTGGCCTGCTATGTATAGCTTTAGCCCACATCTCCATTTTTTTTCTTGCCATTAACGCTTTCACGGTCAATCGCGTGTCATCGGAAGTTCCCCCAGCCTAATGACTCTTCGTTTTTAGAGCGCCCTACAGTTCAAATTCTTCCTTCGCGGCTTGATTTAATTTTAACAATAAATTGCACTACAAACTGCAGCGCTTTGCAACAACGTAACATTTATTAGAAATTCATTCCCATGACACTTATCCCGTGACCGTTGACCGCAGGTAAGCCGAAATTGACCGCAGTCAGCTGTTTATTTTGGCTTCAATTCCGAACAGCAGTTCGAACACATTTGTACAGCCGTGTTCACTCAGGAACTTTGCGAATTCGCCCATGTCCATGTGATGGTCCCTGCTAGCATTCTGCTTGGTGTTGAACGCAATCTCGGAAACCTTCCCGAATTTCCTAAGGCTATCCACATCTTGACTGTCCCCTAGCTCGAAGTCTTCTTGGTGCTTGAGGCCTATCCTTTTCCACGTGAGGTTCTTTATCGTCGACCAGGCGCTAAGGCACTCCTCTGACAGACCTTCGAAGCAGATGATACCTGGCTTTCCGGGAAGGCAGAATCCTGTCAACTTGCCCTCCTTTCCCAACTCCAGGATGAGTCTTCTTTTGTCTTTGTTGTAAATGTGGTGACTGAAAAGGCGAGGAAAGAAAGTTCCCGTACGACTGCACGCAATTTCGCGTGCAGAGGAATCTAAATTCTCATCGCTGAGGACTTTTAGACAGAATCGTTTGCTGCATGCAATTGAATGAACCCACCTGACTATCCACAATCTTGTAAACAAACGCCGACTATTCTGTGCGACTTCTGTGACGACTGGTGCCTTGCAGAACCTCGGGAAGTTCTCTATGATCCATTCCACTGTGTCATTGACGATTAAGGATCCAGGAGACTGTGACGCAATAAACTCGCAGGCTTCTTTCGTCAGGGCGGTGTGTGTGGCCCTATCGAGGCAGTCCGCTCTCAGCGTGATTTCCGGGGGCGTTGAAGGGTAGCTGTGCGGCAAATGCACGTCCAAGTCCACCGTACCCTACGAGAGAAGAAACGATGCATCCACCGATTTGCGTCAGGTAAACAGGGCGTCACACTCACCGCGTCCGTTCTAATTGTGAAGTTCAAATCCAAGGAGGACAACACCACGTCGCATTTTCCGTCCAAAAAATCTCGGAATTCACTAACAGCATGTGCTGTCAAAAGTTTGAATTCATCGCTTCGAGGGTACATGCTGGACAGCATTTCGACCTCCGCGAGCTGTAGACTAAAGTTCTCGCTTAAATTTGCCGGCTCCATTGCTGCTTCGGTTTAAGTAGGGATTGCTTCCTCGCGAGACTATAGAAAACAACGATGCTGAGCTATCCACGTCCGCTGACTGGGCGCAGCCATGTTGACCAGACAAAAAGCACGTGAGCGGGACAGCTGTCGCCACCTAGCGAGGGCTACATGAAATGCACGGAGGGCGGTTTTATTGAACGGCAAAGCACAGCTTTGGCTCTACGATAGCTGTCTCTGCTACTTGGCGAAGCGTATGCGGTGCACAGAGCGGATTAAACGGGACACCAGTAGAGCGATAAGAGAAAAAAGTTTTAGGATATTCGAAGTTTGCGTCTGGGCCAGTCTCCACGCACCGGCGAAATTTGATTCCTTGTGTTCGGCACATATTTATTTCGAATCTAAACTCTTCCCCGGCTTGTTAAAGTGCAAGCTGTCATTTTTTATTCCACCTGCTCTCATTTAGTAACTACCAACAGCCAGTGAATGTCTCCGGCAGACATTCTGCTTCGTTAGGCTTTGTTGCGAGTTCGGCATTATGACTAGCCACATCGTGTTCAATGTGCAGGAGTTCATCGCCTCCAGCGTCTTTCACCCTTCTCTGACCTGTGCGAGAGGCAGCTGTACGTTAGTTTCGTACCATATGCGGGCGAACTCTACGTGGTTTGCGTTTCTGCTGGGTCGAGGGACATACGGCCCAGATTGACGGTGGGAACATTAACGGTAAGCACGCGCGGTTGGTGCATCTTCCGTACCTTTTTTCTAACGAATTCCTTCTTGCAGGGCAACAAATGGAACCCCATTGCGTTCACGGAATGCATCGATCCCAGAAATATCGTGGGATTCACCTTCAACAACAAACTGTACATTGTTGCCGCCGACGCTGGACTACAAAACGGGGCAGAGTTGCGGTTCTTTGACAAGGACACGAGGAAAATCTACATCGACCACACCATCAACAGCGCGTCACCCACCTCTGTGGCCTTCTGGCAAATGTCAGTTCAATAGTCGCTTGTGGAACAGCCTGTGTTCGGTCTAACATCACTGGAATTCTAATCCTGCGTTTCCGCACACGCAGGCAATCCAACGGAGAGTACAACCTTGCACTGGCTAATTCTGGGAAAGAGATGTTCACCTCCATCTATAACTGGAGAGGTATGGCGCGTGTTTTTTTTTTTTTGTTTACTAGTCTGAACTGCTTTGCTGTCCTTTGAAAGAAGCATTCTGCTCCCCATACCCGTGGTTTAGTTCTCGATTTCCGAGGTTCTGGCAGTATCCTCTGGTCACGAAAGCAGTCTCAAGTTTTGGAGCCGCAGTCTATTAAGGACTAAATAAGTGATACGCTGAAGCTATGTCAAGTTGTACCATGGCACCTTGACATTTGATTAGTAATACGTCTCATGACGATGCACCAGTGTTTGCTGTGGTCACAGCTGGACTTGATTGTTTCCAGCAACCTATTTCGACAAGTACGCCCAAGTCGAAAGCAGGGTGGTGTGCGACCTCGAACCGTTCTCCATTCACAACCTGGACTTCCTGGCCGTGGTCAACAAGCGCTTCTCAAAGGACACCGCCAAAGTGAGCACGGTCATCTACAAACACGACCTGTCCCGCAACAGCTGGAAGACTCTGCAGGAGATTCCAACGTACGCCGCCACAGACGCAGAGTTCTTCACCTTGGGACCGGACTCTTCGACGAAAGAGTTCTTCTTGGCCATTGCTAATCAATATGAACAATGTGAGTCATGCATGCAATTACTGCGCGCTGCCGCTGTCCATATTTCGATGTTCCCGCGGTAGGCTGGCTATGAATTGCTCACTAGCCAGATCGGGCTCTTGCAGACTTGGCAGCTTGTCTGTCAACGAGTTCTAACATTATTCTTGCTCTTTTTCGTCTCATCCATGTTGGTAACGATGGGTACTGCTGCACTTTAGCTTATGAGCTACAACTCCAGGCTTTGGGATTAGGTTACATGCTTATTCTGTTTGCAAACATGCTAAGGCCTTACCCCCCCCCCCCCCCCCCCCCCCCCCCCGCCACACAGACCGCATAACATATTGCAAGTTACCGTATTTCAAGCCTTCAACAGCCTCTCCGAAATGTCTCTCCTGGACATCCACACTCCTTGGCCATGCGTTATCGAAGTAGATGAAACGGCTGAACTTAGCGGATTTGCCATTTTCTTTTTCAATATAAAGTTCGTAAACTTCAAAATAAGATCTCTTGTAGGGACTATGCCCTCCTTATTTTGAACGCGCTGACACGCTCACTTGTCGCTTCGTACTCGAAAAACCACCAAATTATGCGTATTGCATGATCTCTGTAGATAATTGATTCTAGAATTTGCGAAAGACTGCAGAGGGCCCATGTATAAAACCCTTCGTCCTGACTGGGCCAAATTCCCTTAGATAGTACTCACCATAGATAGCGAGCACAACCGCATTATTTTGTCGGAAAACGTTAGTTATTCCCCATTCGCCACTATCACTCATGGGACATCCCTTAGTAATGGGTATATAAGCTTGACTGCATGATATGTGTTCGGAGGTGAGTAATTACGAGTTGTGTGTTGTGCTGTATAGTGGAACTGAAGTGTCGCCCTCATTGCTGGCTCTTACAAAGCGCTGTAAGTTGTGTGCCAGCACAACCGGCGGGCATACATGCTTGTGCAGGACCGCTTCACCATTTTCAAGAATGTTACATTTGTCTTACATGTATGTTGTTTACATGTTTCATTAATGTTCGGGGAAGGTTATTGTAACGTTTATATGTAACATTACAATAACATTACAATAACATTAGAAAAAAGGACAATTAGGCACATTAAACGAACATTTGACCATAACAAAAATGTAGCATTATTGTAACGTTTCGGCGCTACCCGGGAGGTTACAAGGCGCCGCAAGTGGTTGTTTACTAAGTTCGCAGGTTTCGCACCAATCTGTTAACCTTCTGAAACTGGTTAGTTTTCCCCCGAAATTTTCATTACGGGTTTTGTAACTGGTAGGATTACAGTAGGCCGGCTTGAGTTTCTAACGCGATGATGCAACAGAGTCCGGAATAAGCTTGCGCCCGCACACCGCACCCGCCAACGGCGCAGACGACGACCACCGCAACTACGCCGTCAACTCTGTGGTCTACAAGTACGTGGACGGCAAGTTCGTGCCCTTCCAGTGCCTGCACACCACCGGGGCGACCAAGATGGCCGCGTACGAAGGCGCCGGCGGCGAATTCCTGCTTGCCGTGGGCAGCCTGTACGAGCCGGTGCACCTCTACCAGTACAACGGCTGCACTTCGTCCTGGCCCAAGTGCAGCACACCCAGTCCACGATGGGACCCGGCGTGCACGATCTGACCTTCTACCTACTGCAGCATTCCAGGGACCTGCTGCTCGGTGCGTTGGTCTCGTGCATGCATGCATGCCTATCGTCCGCTCGCCGCTTTGGGCGTATATCCCGCTCAGTCGGACACCATTCGTTCTATGCATGATTGCAGACGTGACGCGCAAGTCAATACGCCGCCTTTCTTTCTTGCTAGGCGCGTTCATAAACGATGTTGTCTATGAAAAATTGATTGGTCGACTTTGCAGACATGCAGCGACGCGCTGCAGTCCCCAGATTATGCACTAACGATGAATGGCACCGGGAAAGTCTGTAGGCCCGTGATCAGTGACAAAAAAAAAAAAAAAACCTTCCTACAGCCCGCCTTGGGAGTAGTGTGGAAAGGGCAGGGGGTGATATTCTAGTTTCCAACTCTTTACTAAGAACTCTAATCGGGTACCGCCCCGTGTTCAGAAACCTGCGTGATTGGTTTTTCCTAATTCGCTTGTCCAAGCGTTAGTAGCGACTCGCAACAGTGAGACTGCAGATGAATCTCCGTCCATCGTGGGAAATGGCGTCTCCAACCGACATGGTGACTGCGCAGCTATCGACATCTGCTGCCGAGTTCGAGATCACGATATAATATCCAGCGGGCCTGCCTTAGCCCAGTTCTATCAAGGTGAAATGCTAAAACACCGATATTTCCACGCATGCATGTTATGGAAATCCAGGTCTGAATGAATGCCAGCCCTCCACTAAAGCGTCCCTGTTATCGGTGCAAGTCCCTGGGGAGCACCTGGGCTGATAATATCAAACCGCCTCCACTCAGTGGTTGCTGTGTTGCCATCTGTCGTAAGATCGTGTTTAGCATGCTCTGTGCATGTAAATTCTCTGCATATCTCGAACATCATTACGCATGCAAAACGCGCTCCGTGCTATTTCTGACCCAGCAGCTTCTGTTCTATGCGCCCCTGAGTATGGCACGGCGTGTGCCGTTCGTTTAATTGCGTATTCTATGTCGATCGCCTACCAGCTGTTTCATAGCCGTTGATAATGGCTCGCCTCTGCTAATGGTTGGCGAGTTTAGTTCTTCGCCACGAAATCTGAATTTCGATGTTTTAGCGCCATCAGTCTCGACTTGCTGCCAACATCTGGCTGCCTGCCCTTGCTAGGTCGCAGAACCACTCACTGCTAGGGTATTTAATTTTCTGATAGCGTCCTGCTTTACGACACGAGAACAAATACGTTTACATTCCCACCTTTTCATACAAGAACATCTGAAACTTCATGCTTTTGTGAAGTATTAAGTTTCAGTTAGGGTCGTGTTTATGGGGAATGAGAAATTTTACCTTGGAAAAGCGCGCTGAACCCATTTTTTTAAAACCAAAAAGCCTCAGGATTGTTTGTTTCCAATGGGCCGCCTCCCGGGTCCTGCAAAGATGTGAAGCAAAACCAAAAGCGACTATTTTAAACGACTCAACTCAACCAATTGTTTCTCCATTCTTAAACCAAACGTTTATTGTTCTCAATGAAGAACACCTTCAAGTTCCCTTATTTCGATTGCATCGGCGTACACTCCGCTTGGATGGATACCTACCGAGAGATATGGGTGGGATGTAATGAAAGACCTGCGGCAGTATGGACACAAAGTTGGCACATTTTATGATGGGGTCTAACTAAAGCCCTCTGCTCTGCAGTTGGGGATCTTTTACTTTCTTACGCTGGATATTGCAGCCTTTTTTTTTTCACTACATCGCATCGTCAGTCTACGTTAAACTACTGCCGGCGCATCGAACTCTCGCATTAAACTTTTGTACGCGTGTTCGCGAGCTCTTGGTGTTCCTTCTCAATCTTGCTACCGGTTTGTACGGCGCACTTGTTCCTAGTTCAGTTCCCTCTCTCTCTCCTCACTCAGCTGTGTCCAACCCTTCGACCGAGGGTCCCGGGGCGTACAAGGTGGACTTCTACCACGACAACCAGATCCAACGCTGGTACGACGACAGCCTGCGCTGGTGCCAGGAGTCTTCGCAGTTGGCCACAGAGGAGTCTGCCCAGGGGCTGGTCTCGCAGCTGGACCAGGTCTACTACACCGACCGCACCGAAACCATACGCATCCCGGGCGAGGTCGTCTTCCAGGACCTGCACGTCCAGGAGGCCATTCGGCTCAGCAGGCGAGTTTAAAGCCGACATTTGGCAATGTGCAAACGAATCTTTTTTTTTTTTTTCACGCTATGCATTTTGTCCTCCATGATGCAGTTTACAAAGTGCAAAGCGCACTAACGGGGCAGACGCTGAACGTGGAAAAGCGAGTTCAAGCCAGCGGTATCTTTCATATGACTGTTTGAAAACCAGGCCATAAAATATACTGAAAAATGCATGCGCAGAAGCAAATGTCGGTATTGACGCACTGTTACACTAGCCGCTCGAGTTCTATTATTTCAGGCCTAAAGGTAGTGGATGCATCGGATGCATTTGTGGCGCTATTCAGGTGATAAGCTTCAAACACCCCTCGTGCTGTTGCGTCATATCTCCTGTTATTATGGCTCACATTCACCCATTGAGCACACACTCGGTAAATGTCTTTTTTTTTTTTACTCTGCGACTGGGTCGCGAGGTGACGCTACAATAAACGTTTTTCCTAGAACTCTCGTCCCGTAAACTTGTCCCCACTAGTACATACTTTCCAACTGCCGGATAAATTCCGCTCTTTTCAGACTCCTTATGAATTGTCACGACTCACTACCGCGCTTTACTCTATAACGAGGGCATGCTTAGCCGCTTTGACAACGTTCAATACGCCTTTTAGTAATGTTGAATAGAGGCTAGGCTCCAAGTTGGGGTGAAACGTAATATCCTGCATGATATCTCTTTCAGTTCGAAGAAATAGCCTCTGGCGAGAGCTACAGCGTCAAGGACTTAGAAGAGCTTGAAAAGCTGCAAATGGAACTTAACGCAATGAAGGACACTCTTCGCAACATGCTGACTGAACTCGACGATGCTCTGAAGCTGTCTGGAGACCAAGCACTGACTGGCAAGTTCAACGTTGTTGTAGCTGATGTAGTCTTGGTCAATAGTCTTAAGGCCTATAGCTTTTCGCTTCAGCCGCACAAGAGCCATTGCTGTACTGTTGAAGACAGCACGACCTTGAAATGCTAGCAGAAGGCTTCATCTTGCGGTAGAGAAGCTTCCTGCTTGACTTGGGTATGTTTGAATGATCCTCTACACGGATCATTCTAGGTACATCCATTTAGCTGCAGCTGAACGCTGTGGCCTTCAGACGTGTGACCAAGACTGCATTTATTTCCCAAGCTAGTCTGCTATGGATTGTAGCAGTTTTTCTTCTCCCAGTATTCAGACGAGCAGCTTGACTGCCGCCTGAATCTTGTGATAATCACGCATAAATCTGCCTATTTCATCTGTTCAGTTTTAATCATTGCTGCGGTTATTCTTCTTGGCTTACAGCCGCAGTGCTCGAACCAAATGTCCGCACTTGCCTGGAAGGCTTATACATCGGTCTTCTTTGGCCCTCTGGAGCCCTGCCAATTTATATTAAATATGGGCACACAAAAGGCGCTCAGGTTGTACACCACCATGTTCTCAAGTGATTACCCAAACACTGCAATACCGCGACAAAAACTCAAAGCACATATGCAGTGATTTTTCTCGCTCAGTTGTCTGCGGGTAGTTTTAGGGCGATGTGAGTATCTGGTAATTCCTATTTCGGTTGCACTGTTTCTGTTGCTCTCGGTCACTCTGAAGCCAGATCAGTCTTCTCGCAGCGTAACTTTTGAGTTAATAAGCTAGTAAGTTTAGGTGATCCTTCCTTCCTACGCAGGGGACTACCATTTCGAGCACCTCGCACTAGACTGTCCGGCGCATGGTTGCAAACTTGGCCAGCTTGAGACGTTCTACCTGAACAAGGAAGACGTCTCCAACCTTCCCAGCCGCCTGTTCTTCACCAACGCGCCTCAGTTTCCCAACGTGCCCATGTCATTTGAGCACCTTAGCGTCCACAGCTTGCAGGTCGACGGACCCGTGAACGGCCTGAACGTCTCCAACCTGGTTACTTTAACGGGCAGTCATGTCCTGAGTGGCAACATTCGCTTTGCGAGACCGGTTCACGCCCTCAACAATGTCGTGACTGCGGGCCTCGGAGGAGTCGTTTTCTCGCCGCAGCACCTTCTCCTCACGGAAGGCGACCAAGTGCAGACTGGGGAACTGACCATGACCGAAGCTTCGGCTCACGTGCTACACGTAAGCCTCCTTCCCCAGGTGGTCTAAATTCCCGGAGCCCTTCACTAAGGCGTCTCTCATAGCCGGAGTTGCTTTGGGACGTTAAACCCCCATAAACCAACCCTTGATGCTACAAGAATGAGTCCAGCCTGTCTAGGGAACCGCGATCTGCATATTTTTGCATGCTTTCAATGACTGGCGCAAGCGTTTGCCTCATTCACGTTGCACCAATCATCGGCGAATAGGAGCGCGGTTGAGTGAAAATGTTTTCACTGGTTTCTTATTCCTTGCCTGCCATCTTTCAACCCAACCCCCCCCCCCCCCCCTTTTTTTTTTTCCAAAGGGGAGGTGTTAACACGAATATTGTGTGTGCAAATAATATCAAGGACGTGGTTACACTTTTTTTTTGCGTAGGTCGCCGGGTTCTGCAATGGTATAAGCATCGACAAGTTCTACCAGAACGCCCTGACTCGTCACGGAAACCACGTCATAAGAGGGCGCAAGATAGTGCGCGACGTCGCTGTAGAGGGCATTCTGCAGATCGGCCAATCTGCACTGTTCAACAATGTCAACCTCCATGACCTCTGGCTCACGGTCATGTGGGTCCACGGGCACCAAGTGGTCACAGGTAATCATTACAGATTAAGCTAGTTTCCCGTGTACGTCATCTGAGGAAATCCCGTGCAGTCGAATCTTGCCTTGGGCCTCGGCCCGCTTGCATTTTCACCGTGATAGACCCATAGAAAGATTCGGTGTCGACTGAAAGTTAATCTTCGCACAGTTATCCCTCTAACGTATTTTTTAACACTTGGATAATCTCGTTTCAGCTGCTCACGAGTACACGAACGTCCAGTTCAGCGACGTCACCGTGCGAGGAACTGTCAATGGCCTCCAGATACCGGGTCCTGACATTGTTCTGATCAATCAGAACGTCACGATCACTGCCGAAAAGGTTTTCCTTTCAGACTGCTCGGCCAGAGAGCTTCACGTGCACGTCGCTCTCAACGGGATTCGACACATTCCAGATCCGACCACTGGTGCGTATAAAAGATGCCATAGTTATGTCCCAAGTGACCAGAAAATCTTCCTTTGCAGACTGGAAAGGTCAGCTTGACGTCCTAGTTAAAACTCCCGGACAGCGCATAACAGGTAAATTAGTTGGACCCACAACTGCAGTATCTGGTAAATGATCACTCCTATTCACAGGGAAGAAGACCTTCCACATTATACACCTGGATGGCCACAGTGCCGTTGGTAGATTTGTGGACGGCGTGGACTTATCGCAGCTGGCAGAATTCTTGCGCAGGCGGCGGACTACAGTTATGAACGGTAACAATGTTAGTTCTTCAGCTTTTGTTCGCTGTTTTTAAAAGTTACTTCTTGCTTTTCCATTCAGGGACATGGACATTTAAAGGTAAAGTTGTTTTCGAAGACAAAGTAAAGGTTACCGGCTTGATCAACGATCGCAAACTGGAGGACTTGTATCGCTATGCTCTCCGCCTTGATGCCCCTGTGTTCCCGGATTTCAAGAGGGTCGTCTTCGCCAACAATGTGCAGGTATGCCGTGATGCCTTTTCCTAGATTTTGTTGTGCGCACTCGTTAAATTTTTCTGTACTCTCCAGATCAGGAACCTTACCTGCCCTGACATCAACGGGCTGCACGTGCCGTCGTCGTTCGTGCTTCGGCGCGGACCTAAAGTGCTTAACGGAGAAAAGATGTTCACCAAACTGGTCCTCGCTGGAGATGTCGTCGTTAAAGGACTTGTCAACGGAGTCGACCTCAGGGTTTGGAGGGACTCCCTCTTGACGAAGGGCAATCAGGTCTGTTGCACACGTTCTACAAACTATTAAACGCCATTACTACATGCTACTCGGTACTTGTTGCAGGTCGTGCATGCCCCTAAAGTATTCAGGAAGAATCTGCACGTAAAGAACCTCGTCGTCGATGAATCCATAAACGGTGTGAGCATGGCAGAACTATGTCGTCTCGACGAAAATTGCGTAATCACTGCTCCCAAAGATTTCGAAGCATTGACCGTTGACGGTGGCTTGACGGTTACAAATTTTGTGGTAAGGAACCGAATTAACGGAATCCGTGCTGCTGAACTTATGGAAGACTCCCTGCTATATTCCGGTGAGTACTCTGCCATGCGTACAAGACTCTTCAATGACTTTGCAGCCTACTTATCTGCACCACTTGCTGCTGCCCATCGATGCTTCCAATGTATTCCTTTACAGCCCCGCAAGTCGTCTCTGGCCGCAAGATCTTCGCTAACAACTTGACAGTACCACGCCAAGCTCACGTCCGCACTAGCAATTTCTCGGGAGTCTCGCTCGCCGAGCTTTACTTAGACGCCGTCCTGCTAACAGGGAATCAAGTCGTCACTGGAGAGAAAGTGTTCTCTAGCCCAGTAACGGTGCCACGCTTTGCATTTGAGTCTTTCCTGGATGGAGTCTCTCAAGAGGATATGGACAACTGGATGCTTCAAGGCGTCGACCAGGTAGTAGGCGGAGACATTGTCTTCGAGAACAGCTTGGAAACCCTCGGTCCACTCGTAGTCCGTGGCACTATAAACGAAGTGAACGTACAAGAACTCTTCAGCAAGACTGCTTTCAAAAACGAGTCGACGACGTTTTCCGGTCCAGTCAGATTCGAATTCCTGGGTTCCATGGCCGACGTGCACGTGACTGGCACTGTCCAAGGCATTGACGTGTCCGAAGAAGTCGTTGACGCCGCTAAGAACGTCACAGTAACGGGTAGGAAGTTCATGAAAAAGGGATTCAGCGTCGACGGAGACGTGTGGGTCAGTGGCCTCGTAGACTCGGTAAAGGTTGAGGAAATCTGCAGGAAAGCAGTGAGGGTCTTCGGCCATCAAGTTATAGGTGCCCCGACGACCGTTCTCGGCGATGTCACGTTCCGTGGTGGCCTTAAAATTGACGGACTCGTCGACGGCATCGATTTACGACAGCTGCATTCATCTTGCGCCAAGACAAACGCACCCTCAACGTTGCGAGGAAGCAAAAGGTTCAGGAACATTGTTATCGAGGGGGTAAGTTTCCTGCAGTGGTCTTTGAAAGGCTGCAGGCAAATTGCGTGCAGGCAGTGATCACGATAACACAAACATAGTCTTTACCAAAAGTAACCACGCAACGGGCTTTGCTTCTCAGCTCTGCAGTGAAGCCCTTACAGCACCCCTTAAGGCCAAAACGCCCCTGAAGGCGAGGGGAATGGTTCTCCTTACCTCACACGGGTCTACAGTGTAAGGGAATGCTACAAGTGCTCCGCTGCAAGGTTAGGAAACGAACCTTGAGGATTGGTTTGGTTGCTTTTGGCAAAGACTGTATGTAGATTTAGCAAGGTATTACTTAGTGCGTTTCCATTATCGAGATTTCCTTTCCTTTGCCTTATGGATGCTTCCGTTGACCACTTTTCCATAGCCCGTGACGCTTCGAGGCACGCTGAACGGTTTCAATTTCGACTATTTGAGAGACCACTACATGAGCATCACCAGAGACCAGATCGTCGAAACGAAGCTGAAAATGCACAGCGCGCATGTCCACGGTAAGAACGTTCAAGGCGACATTCCTTAAACGGGTTTGGATTATTACTCCATGTCCCAATATTGTTTCAGGCTCTCTGCACGGCGCCGGCGTGGAGGCGTCACTGGTAAATGGCGTCAACTTGCCCTTGTTCGTGAGCTCGGCGCTGAGGACAGTGGGGGATCAGCTGATCTCCTCATCGTGCAAGTTTCATAATGTCACGTTTGCAGGTAAGATGATTAGCTGCTGGCGCAGTCACCTCGACCTTTTTCTTGAGTCACGAACGTTGCTGTCGATTTTATTAGTAACTGTACGTCTAACATACTGAAATAAACTATATTAAAAAATGAACTGCAGTTCCCTTTGACTATGTTTGTTTCACTCCTAATTCTATTTCGTATACCATGCTAACTCATTTCTGTACGAAGGCCTTTTCCAAAGTGCTGCAACACCATATGCTGCTCTTCTTTGTACACTTCTACGCGACAGGAGACTTGACCGTTCATGGGAACGTCAACGGAGTGAAACTCCCTCAAGATGTCTTCACCAAGATTCGCACCAACGTTGTCAATGGACCATTGGCGGTGACTGGGAACGCAACCATATCGGGCACTCTGACCATGCCGGAATCGGCGCGCTTGCAAGGCGTGGATGTCGCGGCCTGGGCGCGCAACGCAGTCTTCAACGATGGCCGGGAGTACAGGATCAGCGGAGCCAAAGTCCTGCGAAACGTAGACGCTGCAAACGCAAAGTATGGCTGCTCTCGCATTCTGTTCCTGCTTGAACTTTTCCTAATTTTCCATATCGTCACACCCTCTCCTCCCATAGCATCCACGGCACCCTGGATGGTATCAAGGTGTCCGCCAGCGAACTGCTGCTTACGACAAAGGACCAAGTCGTAACTGGAAAGAAGACTGTGCTCGCAGATGCAGCCGTGAAAGACCTGCGCGTCAGCGGTTATCTGAACGGCGTCAACATTCACGAATTCGTTCATCAGGCTGTAAGTATTAGATTCCTATTGCTCGCGAACTCCAGCCAACATCTTTCCCCTCCGCGATTTCGCAGATGCTGAAGAGCAGGAACAACACCATCACCGCTCCAAAGCGATTCACGGGTGGATTAAGCGTTGCCACACTTCACACCCTCGGAAGAATTGGAAACGTTAGCTTGCGAGACCTGAAGCAGAGTATTAGGTCCACCGGAGAACTGGAAGCTCTCTCCCGTCGGCTCGGGCACCACAACAGCAGAATCGAACGACTCGGCGCTGCGTTCAAAGGTACTTGCTTCCCCCCTATGGCACAATAGTCTAGATTTTTAACTGAAGGCTGTTTCTCCCAACAGAGCAAGCTGTTCTTCTCGCCTACTATGAGCAAATATTCGCCTTCACTGTGGGCCCGTCCCACTCCGCACTCTACGTGCCTCTGAGAGGATCTCCGGATGTCTTCCTCATAAGTTCGCCAGCTGTCCATCACCAACCCTGCGGCATACTGAAAAGCTTCAGGCTTCAAGGGGCATACACTAAAGCATCTCAGCTGCAACAGGTAAGTCCGCATGCTTTCCGAAAGTGCCTACGGTCTTCAACTGATTTCCTCTGAAGATGCGCCGCATACTTGCGCATTGCATTTCTGCGATGGGTTAGTATAGACATTTTTGTTGCTCTAGTACGTGACCCTGCGTAGCACGTGCTTGTGAAACTTGATGTTCCCGCTTGCATGTTGATCTCCGCGTGCAGAATTAACAAGGCAGGCTTCTGAACAGTGTTTGTTGTGAAATGTGCAGTCGTCGAATCGAATGCTCCTTCATGGCAAACAATTTGCTGTAGCTACAAAAAACGTGATTTGCCGTTAAGAGTAGGAGAGTGATGAACATAGTACACAATCATGCTGCTACCTGCAGTGCATGCACTCGCGACTGGTATAACGTAAAGTGCAAACATCGTTCCCTGTTCTAGTCTGTATTGCCAACAAGTTCATCGGGGTTTGTACGATGTACACCTCCTTCGTGTATTGCAATAGACTGAAGCCTCGGTACATTGTAGGTTTTCCCGGCTTCTATACAGGTGAATTGAGATGGTGGAGTAAACTTGGAAGCGAACTTTCCTCTGGCTCTTTCACTACAGGCTACAACACTTTTCTTCAATTCGGCGTTTGCGCTTCGGACTGCAGACTAATCGGCAAAACTTGATAAGCCGCGTACCGCACTTTCTTTTCGTTACTGTGAACTATCGGCGAAGAAGTCCCAGTTTTTCATCGAACCATAACGAGACCATTTGCGCGAAAAACTTCTGTACAACTCTCGCTCTGAAAAGCTTTACCCGTATAATTGCTGCTCGTGTAATGTGCACATTAGTACCCGCCCCCTTAATGATGGCTATAACTCATTTAGGCGGTATTTCAGTGCAACGCATTCCAAGAACATCTTTCATCTCCACTGGTACAAAACAAATCGGAATTTCCCAACACTGATCTCAATGCACGGATTTCGCACTCTTTTCACTTCTTGCGGAGCGCTGCATTTCGTATTCATTTTAAGTTGCCAGTGTTAGTAACTGCACGAACTGTAGCGCGAAAGTTGCTCGCGTTGACTCTACACGCACTGCTGCTTTTCGCTGTGCAGGACATTCAGGTAGCCCAAGGCTCTTCACTTCACCACCTCGCCACTCACGCTTCTGACTATATCGTTGTTGCCAACTTCAACGCGGGACCCTCCTGTTCAAATGAAGTACCCATTCTGGGAACTGTGGGTAAGTCTCCTACTTCGTCCACGACGGCCAAAATTCGCACTAACCCTGCAAATCTCAACGCCTGGGACCCGAAAAGTTCTAAGCTACGTGATCTGCATGTACAAATCACTTCCTGAATCAGCCGGACAGACCTTTATGCCCTCTACAATGAAGTCCTGGGCTATTTCGAATTTCTAATTATGGTCTTCCTCTGCCAAGTTTTCCTGTTTTTGCGTCAATGCTTCTGCTTGCCGAGAACAGTCCGCTTGCCTCTCCCCTCGGCGCAACCGGCTAGTCATATTGTGACCCGCCGCGGTGGCTCAGTGGTTTGGTGCTCGACTGCCGAGTCCCAAGACGCCCTTCAGATGAGGCGAACTGGAACGCCCGTGTACTGTGCGATGTCGGTGTGCACGTTAAATATCTCCATTACGGCCTCCCTCATATCCATGTGTCACTTAAGTTGGTTCGCATATATTGTCCGTATCTTGTCTTCACTTTGCGGCCATCTCGCGCTCATTAGCCTCCACCCAAACGCAGCCATACGGCTACAGAGTAAAGCTATGCGCCCTTACCGTAAATTTCTTAGTTGAACGAAAATTCGCCCTGCTCCACCATTCGATCAAGTTTCCACCTCGAGTTTTAGATCAATTCGCTCTCGCCTTACCATACGCTAGCCGTCCCGGTTAGCTTAATAAGTAGAGCGACCACTCCAGTCAAGCGATGGCCCCGGGTTCCCACCTCTGAAGTTTCTGTGAAAGCTGTACAACTTTCCTTGATAGCCGCGTATGACTACGCTTGGGTGGATTCTAACGCTGAATAACTTCCTTAGTACATATCTCCTCTATCTTCGACCTGCAATAGTTTTCGATGGTCTGCGATATTCTCTTAAAACTG